>NW_010128949.1:371-19306 GCF_000699245.1 Pterocles gutturalis | reverse complement strand
CGACCAGCGCTTCTGGGCGCGGCACAACCGCACCTTCTGCCAGGTGAGCCCTCCACAACGCCTGGTGCCGCACAGCTCCCGCCTGCTCACCCAAAATTGGGGAGTTTGGTCTCTGTGAAGTGAGGTTCAGTTCTGCCCACTGTTTCTGTCTGGTAATTGATACTGTTTCTTTTAACACACAGGGCGTCTTCATGGAAATTACTTTTTTGTCATTCATTTCTTTAAAATTATGTACAAAACTAAAGAGCCAGTGTATTCATTTCTTTTTAGTGGTATATAATGGTATTTGCCTTTTTCCTATCTTGTGCACGCAAGACCTGTTTATGACTAGAGTGGCTGTTGAAAAGGATTCTGCAGCTCTTCTTGCTCAGTCATAAGTAAGAGAAATTAGTTATAATCACCGAGGGTAGGTGAGGGACATGCCCTGTTTCACTGGCAGTGTACCCCAACAAGGGTAAAAGTGGGCACTTTTCAGTCGTGGTCTGTCTTGTTTCCTGATTGCAGCATTCGTTAGGAGACACTGAATTTTGTTGGAAGAACAGTAATGGTTCAGTAATTCACCATCATTTGTGACTATCTTAAATCATCATATTGTCCCAAAACTTGCAAAGATCTCAGAGAAAAATTGAAGCTTGTTTTTTAATTCCATAGAACTGCTTTTTAAGTTTGAAAAACTTATGTACAAATAATTATTCTGTTTCCATCTAAGTAATTTCATTTTTTTAAGGCTACAGTAGATGCTTGCATGAATTAGTTGATGCATGCAGGTAGCAGGATCTAAGTGACAAAGCTACCAGTTTAACTAACTCACTGGATCTGGGAACGTGTTTTGTTGACATTTCCAAGTAGAATGAGTATTGCTTGTTATTTCAGAGGATATTAAGCACTACACTGCTATGTGATGAAAAACAACAGTTAACTTCAAGGACTGAGTACATCAGATTCTAATGTAGAAAAACATGTTTTAGGAAAAAGAAGAGTTTATTTATTCAAGACTGAAAGCCAAGGGCCTGGAGGTGAGAGATAAAACAGGTTAGTGTGAGATCTTTGTTTATAGTTTAGGATGCATTCTGAATTCTGTCTAACTTTGAATTTTGTTAGTTTATGCTCTGTGTTCTGTCACAAGTGAATCTTTAGGGTAGGATTTAAAAGTGTTTTCAGGAGCATGATAAAAGCATGATTAAATAAGAGGGGAGGAGCTCTTCAGAGATGTGCATGTGGGGGTCAGATTATCTGTTGCACTGTTCTTCCCCTAATTCCTTCCCTGCAGCTGGAGGGAGTGTGCTGAAATCCTAGCCAAGTAATATGATAATTCTGTAGTCTAAGGAGGAAACGGCTTTTTCCTTTCACACCTCCTAAGCCAGTGAGCTAGCTGAGCTAAACATATAGAGCATTTGCCTCAAGTGCATGTTGTGGTTGGGTGGATAAATTCACACTCTTTGGTTTCAGGTCCATAGTGTATAAAATAAATACAGTATTTTCCTTGAGGGGAGTATAAGACAGGTTTTGAGGAGGCAGCAGCTGCTAACTGCCTGTCTCTGCCTGAGCACAGTTGCTGTAAAATAGTTGCCTCTCTAATTCATTATGTGAAACTGAAAACAAGATGCCTTCATAATAACCGTGAATTGGCCATTGTAGTTTGAGGTTGAACATTTTTTTCATAGAATAATGATCTGTTTGAGTTTAGTAAAGCATATGCTCTGATATTCTGTATATCCCAGACCATTATTTTTCTCTTCTGTTTGCATCCTGGTGATCAATGTGCAGTTGAGAAATAATTAACTTCTGTGTTGTTTTGAAAACACTTCTTTTATTTTGCCATTTTGGTTTTGTTTTGGGTTTTGCTTTTATACCCTAGAAATAAAAGAGGAGATAATAAGCATGTACATTGCCTCGAAATAAAATTATATTGGCTGCATGTGTTGGATTAACTCTGTCCTATAATACAGCTGTCTGTGTATATATAAATAAGAGTAACAACAATATACATGAACAATTGGAACAAAACTTATTTTTTATGTAAATGAATCTACAATGAGTTCTGCTGATACCTGTATGAATAAATGAATTAACCCTAGGTATTAAGTAAGCAGCCTTTAAATAGTTGTAGAGTGAATTTATCCCATAGTATGTTAATCCATTGTAATATATTAGATTTGTAAATAATGACAAATAGAACTGATCAGTAATTCATATTTCTATGATCAGTCTCAGGAGCTTTAAAATGCATTTTGGAGTGGTAACAAGTTGAGTACCACAATTCTGTCTCCCTCATCATATCCAAGTCCACTGTAACATTCAGATTTGACCCTCATTTTAGAAACACTGAAAGTGCACAGAAAGTTTGTATAGGGATTATCTGGTAGAGTTGAAAATATTTGCTGGTTCACAGGATTCTACATCTGTGCTGTAGCCAGAGGTTTTCCTTTCATGTTCTGCGGAAAGAATTAATCTCTTCTGTTCTGCTTAGAGAATGGCGTATTCAAAGTCATCTCTTGTACTTGCCTCTTCACAAACTAATTGTCTACTATATTGTTAAAAAATCTGATACAACATATACTCTGTGGTGTAAGTTAACTTGAAATTTATCAACAGCAACAGAAAAAAAAATGTATGTCTGAAAATACCATGTCAGTCACGGATAATGATCTTTCTATTTTATTGTCTTGCTTTAGAGGGGAAATTTAAGTTACTAAGTGCTCTTACTGGTGCTGTTTACACTTCAGCACTATGAGAGATTAATTTCATGCAAAGGATGGATACTCGTAGACCTATGGGCTTTTTCATCAAAGTCCATTAGTTCCCTAAACAATCTAAGCACTGATAAAGATCATCACTTTCACAAGTAGTAAGGGTTTAAGAGTTATGCCAGCTTCAAGTTTATCAGTATTTTAAATCTGCTGTGCTCCCTAGATAATTTTCTAAAAGTTGGAAGAGAAAAGTTTATTAACTTGTTCAAGGTTACACAGGAAGCTTGTAGGAGCGAGGAGTCAGACCTGTCTCTCCTGCATCTGAACCCAGTGTTTTAATCCAAAGACTTATCTTGATGTTGTTACGCCAAAACTTATTTTCAGGTCAAAAAGCAACACTGAATGCAGAAGAAATGGCTGACTTTTACAAGGACTTTCTAAGTAAAAATTTTAGAAAGCATATGCAGTATAACAGGTATGTAGAAGGTATTTACGTTGACTATTATTCATTATAATCTTAAGTGAAAGGCATAAGATCAAATTTAAAATTTGAACTTTTTTTTTCCATAATTGCTAAAATAGCACCTAAAACTATAATTTTCTACTGCTTATTGTTAATTTAGTGGAGAGATAAGCCTCATGTCTGGGATTCAGAGAGACAAGATCAGGCACTCAATTTTTTCTCTTATGGCATGTGTCTTTTTAAGCTGCTAATTGAAACTGATAAATATATTAATAAAATGGTTGAAATTTCTAGATAGCAGATTCTAGTTAACTTAAATAAGGACTGGTAAATGTGCTTGATCTCAAAGAAAAATTGTTTAATGAGAGTAATATTTAATATTCTTCTTTATATTATTTTGCAAGCATATAGTAAAAATGAAAGTGATTAGCCTTAAGTTTGAGGGGGTTTTTTTGTGGCAAAGCAGTAGTAAAATGATCACCTGAACTCATCCTGTGTAGAACCGTGGCTACAACAGGCTAAGTCCGCATCCACTGTGCCTCTTCACAACATCTGCTGCATTGTTTGAGTAAAACTGTTTATACAACAACTTGATAGACTGGATTGGGGATCTGAAGCAACTGAAAAATGGCTTGCAAACACACACTACCCTAAAAGTAACTGTGCACACTGGGTATAGGGCTAGAAATAAGGAAGGAATGAGAAGCTGGAGGAAGATATTACTTAATCCAGTTACAGTAGCACTGCCCACTGAATATGAAACCACAACTTCAGTTTCTTCTCTGTATTGGATTGAAAGATTATTGGGGTCAAAGGTGTCAAGTGTTACTGGGTTCCTAATAGTGTAATGATAGTGAGAATTCTATAATCGCTATAACTGATCTATAACAAATTGTGGTTTAGTGTTCTTTGTATGTATTGTATGTATACCATAAGATACTGTAAGAACAATTTTACTGTGGCAAATATTTAAAACAAATATGCACATCTTGCCCATAGTGTGGCCAGAGGGAGGAGCCTCATCATAAACCTAAAAACAGGATAAAAAGTTGGAAAGTAAAAAATTATTTTTAATAAGAGGTTTGTTGTTCAAATTGCTTATAACTGATGAGTGAAAAGGCAAATAGTTCATCTAAGAACTGGTCACCAGATCCATTGTTGTAGTGACGTTGGGGTAGTGTTCAGGCTTTGTGCCTAAACATGACCCTCCTTGTTGCTGCCTTGTAAAGTCAGGTAGTGTCAGCTGCATTGTTGTCGTTTCAAAGTGGACCTGCATAGCCCTGAAAGCAGTGGGGCTTTTCCCAGGCATTCTGATTTTGAGATGTCATATTTATAAAAATTTGTTTATGCATTCAGCTGTCTGTTCTTTTGAAGTGTTGCCAGCTGGCCTGAAAACTGTGGCCGCTGAAGTGTTGGAACTTCTAAAATTTAGTTAAAATTGAAGCAATGATTGTGCGTAGACAACATGAATATTTAGTTCAGGATGCTCAGACTGGAAATACAGTCTAGGAAAAAAATAAATCAAGAAGGGTATAGGAAATGAGACATGAAAAGGGAAAAGAAACAGTTGCAATGTTAGCATAATATTTTGATTCAACATGACATTTGAGGGGGTAGTTCAGCGCTGCTTGTCAGCATGATTTTGCCTGCTATCCTTAATGAGAGGTTCATACCTCAGGTTTATGTTAGATCTGTACATGCAAGGTTTCCCACAGAGAGCTCAAGAGAAGACCTAAATCCCAATGTTTAATATTCCTTGCTAGTTCTACAATAAGCGTATTCTACTGCTTCTTGTGCAGCATTTCACAAAACGGGGGAGGGATCCTTGTTAGAAACTAGAAAGAAATTATGATATTAATTTAGTTTGTAATGGGCAAGAATTTGAATCGTGTTCTCAGAGGCTAAAAAGGGCTGGTACAGACTATCATATCTATATCTTGAATTGGTTCCAGAAGTCATACATGCTTCATAAAAGTATCTAAAGATAAAAAGACTAAATTTGTCAATATTAAAGGCATTAGAAACTGCATTAGAAACATAATATTTCCTGTATTGGGTTATACAATTAGTCTCTGAAGTGTGACTTTATTTTTTCACACCCTTATAGGTGACCAACTGTGCCCTTTCCAACACATACATCTGCATACATGCACAAACAAATCTTACCCATAGCACAGCACTGGCAGGAAATTCTCTAGAGAGCTTGATGATCAGCTTTACTTCTGAAGCATGAGATATGATTACAATTATTTTCTTGCCTGATTTCACATACAATTGGTCATAAAGCTACACATCCCTAAACTTTTTTACTGTTAAGCTTTCAATGGTTGTAGCCCTATAGTCCACATGTAATGGTTATGGATGTGGATATTCACACAGACCTTTTCATAGGTTATTTCATTCTAATTTAACTAATTAGGCAGGAAGAGTGTTGCCACAAAGAATGAAAAATGGAGGTCATCACTGAATTGTCATTTGTCAATGCCAAAGGGTATTTTAATATAATCATGTACCTTTCTCATGTTCTTGTTCTGTGTGCTGATGATTTTCCTGGCTTTGGAATCCTAGAGATTGGTATAAACGTAACTTTACTATCACATTCCTCATGGGACAAGTAGCACTGGTGAGAGCTCTGAGGTGGCTTCGTTGGAAAAAGAAAAACATTGGAAGTTAGTGATCACAGCTTCATGAAGAATGCAATGCTAGCTAGGTTTGCTATAAACATGTTGTTTATAGTGATGTTCAGAATTTGAATGACTAATGTAATAATTGCTTGAATCTGTTTGTTAAACTATGTAAATAAAGGTTGCCATTGATCTTAAAGGAAATCTATATGGTGATTATAAATTACTTTTTTTTCCAAGACTATCTAAAATATTTCCCAACCAAAACACAACTGAGACAACTACTAGAAGCTGTTCCTCGTTTACATTAAATGGAATGGATCACAACTATCATGTTTTTACCACAGAGTCATGGCTCCTAAAGAACATGTGATTCCATATGCTGTACCTGAACTCAGGTCAGAGAATGTCTCCACCAACTGTATTAGTATATAAAGACAAAAATGCCTAATTTTGCAGCAGTTGTCTGTCTGGGGCAGTAGCTATCCACAAGTAATACAACATGGTTGAAGGAACAAGTATGATTTGTGAGTATATATACAATCAATTTCTAATAATCTTCTTTTCAGTGTGATTAATTCCTATTTTTAATAAAAATTTAAATTATGATTTCTTATAAATTACTAATGCAATGGGATCTTCTTAGATAATTTTGTTTTAATTAAAAGAACTGTGTCCCCCTTGGACAAGAGTTCCTTTAACCTATGATTGGTAAAGATTTTGGTTGGTGAGCAATAAAATAGATGCATTGCTAGTCACTTAATCTTGGTAGAAAAGGAAACTGATACTTGATTGTATGGAGGAGAATATTTGTACTAATGTACACTGCTTTCTGCTGGTTGATTTCTTTCAAAAAATGTGCTATTCTCGCCAGTTTCTCCGAGGCACTCAAAAGAACTTGCTTGAGGGGGAATTTTTTGTCCTCAAGGTATGTAACATCAATTGGAAGGAGCCTGGTTTAAATGAAGTCTTAAAATGTTATGCCATGTATCTGTAATTTAAAAGAAGTTCCATTCCTCGGAATGTTTTCCCTATCCATTTATACAGTTAAATTGTTTTTTTGATCCAGTACCTACTAAGAGGATTCTGTTATAAATAATGTATGTTGTCAAATGAAGTGTGTTTTCCTAAAGCTATGCTGTGGGGAAGGTTCTGCTTTTGGAAAAGTCCTCTTCGTAGCCATTGACCTGTTTTTCGTATCTAAACATGACATGATTTATTCACAAGCTTTTTCAGCTGGAGCAGAAAGAGGTTTGTCAGTATCAAGTGTAATAATACCTTTGCAAGATGAAATAAATTATATAGTAGTGCATCACACTGCTTCATACAATGATATCATCATTGGGGCTGAAACGGTCACTGAATTGTGGTTTTAGCTGTTGTGTTAAGTAGTAAATGAAAACAGTCATTAATAGTGTTTACTGAAGTGATAACCAACACTTCTAGGAAAATATTTGTGAATGTTGTTTACTGCGTCAGTACTGTAAAAGGTGTATATTTATTAAAAAGTTACAAAATGCCACATTTCTTTAGGAAAATAATTTTTAAAATAGACTACTGTGGGTATGTAATGTAATTCTTCAGGGCTTTACAGTAAATCATATCTTACAGTATATAAGCTTTGACCACAATGCAAATGCACACTTTAATAAATAACTCTAATATAAATGAATGACTGGCTAATAAAAGAAAATATCACTGAAAGGCAGATACCAAAACCATAGTGGACTGGTGGTTGATAGCCATATGTTCTGACAGCCTGTGCCTAAATCCCTAAGGTAGTTTCACATATGCTTTAAGTGGGTAGAGGTCAATTAAAAGAAGCATTTTCATCTTCTGAGCTTCTGACTTTATTAACACAGACATTTTTGCTTGAACCACATCAGGAAATTGATTCACTACTAGAATTAATCCACAGAAAAAAGTGTTAGATGTCAGTTGAATTAATATGCCTCATCGTGCAGTATAAGTGTTATATTGTTGGCATAGGGGAGATGTGGGAATTCAGATGGAGAGCTTGGATTGTGCTTCAGGCAATTCACAGTTAAAACTGTTCTCTGAACATGTAATTTTAGTGTTGGTCACACAAAGATAATATAATCAGCATATGATGGATCATGCTAGGGGTCTGCTCTGAGCTGCTTGTAGGTAAAGTTCATGCCTTTCTGGCATTGCCTTCGTTAAGATTCTGCGTGGGGGGCCGAACCCCTTTATCTAAAGCCTACTGAAAGACTGAGGAATTTATCTGTTAAGTAAGTGGTGAGCTCTGATTTAGAATATTTAATAAAACCACTGTGAAAAGGTGTTATTAAAAATAATCCATCTGAAATTTTGAGTCTCATTACCAAAACCACATACATTTACTGAGATAATTACATTTTCTGAACAGTCAAAAGCCATATCGTTTTTGCCAGTCTTGCATTACTTTTGGTATTTTTTTTCTTTGACTCAGAGCAGTTATAATAATGCCAGCTGCTTTCAGATATTATTGATCATAAAACCTTTATACATCAAAGGAAGAATAAGGAGCTGCCACAGACTACTAAAAATAAATTTTTAATGTATACAAAGGCCCTCTACAGTAACTGAAGCTAGTGAAATAGATCAAAGAGTGACTTTTCTGTGCACATTTCCTGAGTATAGGGAAAATACAGGGGAGTGTTCTTGTCATTTAGGTATTTAGCTAATCCTATCAGAAGGAACAGCAGAATTTCATATTTAGTACTGTCAGCATGTGCCTTTTTAATGTCTTTCCTCAGTAAGTGCATAATAAAGCAACAGTATTTTAGTAATATTCAAATAATTGTAGGTTGTATTGACTTGGGGTTGTTATGTTCTGATAATCTGTGTGGGTTCTTGCTATTCACTGAATTTCTCTACTGGAGCATTAATTTCAGTAGAATATGAGAGGAGTAAGAGGAAGTGTCAAATGGGGATTGAGAGGCAGACCAACTAAAGGTTGAAGTGATTGTAGCACCTTTATATATGATTAATAAAGAACTGTGCATCTTAAAAAAAATAAATGCATTTCTCAGTTTCATTAGGAGTTTTAAAAGTAATGGTAGCAACTACTGAGGATATATCATCTGTATTTACCAGAAAATTCTTGGTGATAACATTTCATTCAAAACTCAGATTTGTTATTTAGAAGCTGACCCTTCCTGGCCCCATTTTAAGGGGCCTGTTCTGCTTTCAATTTTTAACTTTCACTATCACTAAGCAGGATGGGTATCCTACAGGGCAATCAGATTTAGCCAAACAAGAACTTAATTTACATCCTGCGCAGAGCCCACAGGCCAGTCTTTTGCATAAAGACTAGGAGACTGAATTGCTTTCAGGAAAGGCTAATATATGCCTGGAACTGTAGTAAGCATGAATAACATTTTCATATTAAAAATTATATCCACTGATTAGTGTAAACTGATTCACAGAATAATAACCTCATAATTGAATATTCAGGTTCATTTCTGAAAAAAAAATAGCAACGGTAACACAAGTTACTTTATTTCTTATGAGTTTATTTCTTAAGAAGAGTTCCTAAGTACATGGAATGTAATAATCTTGAAATACATAGTTATTATATAAATCACTTCTTTGTGCCTTGAATTTGCATTCATTAATGGATTAAGATTTACCCAAGTATTGTGAGATTTAGTTCATTGATAGTATTCAAATAGCAGATGCTGTGGAAGTGCAAAAGCAGTACTTTTGGCTAGAAATACTAAAGGCAAAAAATTACATAATCCCTTTTTAAGTGTGATCTTAGGAGAAATATTATAGTACTAGCCACAGTCAAAATCAGTTTCAGAAGCCATGTAAATGCTCTGAAGACATGGTCCTTGTTTCATACAGCTGCTTATGTTTTACTAGTTCAAACCAGATACTCATTTAATGGAGTTTCTTATACTTTGCAGGGAAAGGCACAGTGATTTTGCTTTCTGGTCTCTGCAGGTTCTCATCCTTAGGGGTGGCCCCAGGTGCCTTGTGAATGCAGCCTGAGGTGGCAGGAGGCAGCAAGAATGACTCTATGCATCTCCTGAGACTGACAGGAGGTAATTAGCACTCAGCCTAAGCTGGAGTAGCCCTGAAGCTGCTTTGATGGACCATGACTGGCATGAGTTCTCAGCAGCCCCCATGCCAGTCAAGAATTGCTGGCATTGAGCAGCAGTCTGTTCACACCGCTGCCTCCAAAGAACCCACTGATATGATTCAGCCGCAGAACTGGCTGTGATAACTTTCATCAGCTGAGCCAAAACACATCAACAGGCAAAATTCAAGTTTCAAAATCATAAGAAATTCAGGTCACTACTCATATCTCATTCTTAAAGAACTTCCTGTTGGCAAATTTTAGCTCAATCTTTGTCATAAATCCCTACCATGGAAAATTTTTCATAAGATGATCAGTGTGTAGCATATATTGGCTATTTTTAAAGGGCTCCAGAAAAGTTACAGATTTTCATTTATAGAATGATTTGAATAATTAGAAGTCTAGATGGGGGGGGGGGGGGTGTTTTGCAAAACAGATTTTTGTAGTCAAGGCTATATTAGAAGGCAAAATCCATGAATTGCAAATTTCAAAAGAGAATAACTTACTGCCTTGATTGCTTTCCAAATTATTTTATTATTCTGGAGTAGAACAGATGGTATGACACAGCATAAATAATCTGCAACAAACCAAGTCAAGACCTCACCTTAGTAGCTGTAGAAGCTATAAATACATAGGTAGAAAACTCTTATTTGTCCAAAACTGAGACTGAAAGACAAAGTGGAAACTAAATTCCAATGAATATGTAAGAAAATGTCTTCTGGATTTACCAATCTTCTTCTCACATTTATCAAAATAATATTTCACTTTTAATGTCATGTCTGGAACACCTCCAGTTTCCTCAAGCCTCATGAAAAATTTCACCACAAAAACCAGAACAAAACACTAAGCTGACATATGAGTAAATAGCTGCAGGTGCTAATTTGTGTCAGTTCAAGCTCACGTCAAAGCAGAAATCAGCTCTGCTGTAGGGTACTATAGAGCAATGTTAATTGACAAGAGATGCTCAAAATTAATTCATTTACTGTGCTCCTCTGCTGCTTCTTCCCTTGTGCTGCTTTTGCTGTTGGGAAAAGTGGGGTCTAGTCAGTGTGACACCTGGAGACTTACTGGCGTGTTTAACAGCCACCATGGTGTTGCAGCTATAAACCTGATGGCCACAGGACTGAGTAAAATAGGCTGATGCTTGGAGAATGGGGCTGAAGAGTTCCCACTGGTCAGGGCATGTTTCCATCTTAGGAAGATTTTTCTCAGGCTTTTGAATCATGAGGTTCACACCTTCTCTAAAAGCAGCAAAGCAGCTTATTACTTACCGGCTTGAGTCTATAATTTATAGGTATTATCTAACAGCCACTTAGCACTCAGTGTTCAATTCCATATGGAATTAACAATGTCCTTTCAGCTTTCAGTTCTATCGTATGTTTACATGTAAATTAGAAAAGCAGTCTTGCTTTTTTACAGCTTGAACTTTGGTTTTGGGGCACTACCCAACAGAGTTCATAACCAAAAATTCAAAGAGAAAGAAGGTAAATGAAATTAATGAGAATATTGGTCACACAGTATTCTAGCCCCCTTTGGTTGCAAAATGAGTGGGATGGGAAATGACAAATGCGTGAACCTTCCTTTAAAAATATTTAGAGTAGTTTATGCACTGGTGCGTGATAAACCTGGCAGTACCATTATTATGATTATGTAGTTAATTATAAGGATATGGGGCATGTTCAATTGCTGCCCACAGTGGAACCATAGACTGGGTAGATTTCTGGTCAGTGCTATAGACTGATAAAGGAAGATACTATTATTCATCAGCCTGTTCCATGTGAGTCATGACAGTTTTCAAACATATGGTGATGGTGTACTTTGTGGCCCTCCAGCATGTAATAACAAGTGTAACACTGTGTGGGCAGTACATTTCACTTTCATGGCTAATTTATACATATCAGTTGTTCCCAGCTTTCTCCTAGCGTTTATTGAGGCATGTTTCAGTTCCTGTTTACAGTTACATTATTTTCAATATATAGGGTTTGATAAACTATGTAAAACTGCATTATATATGTCTTTGAAACAATTTCAATGTATTTCAGCTTTCATTAAAACATAATTATTATTTTACATGTTAAGGAATAATTTTATTTTAGAATACACAGATTCAAAAATCTAAAGAACTGCAGATGGCAGGTTTCAGCAGTTCCCCAGAACCTCCCCAGGAGACTGTTGTTAACTGATGTGATGGAGTGAACTGCTCCGTGTATCACAACACCTCAAGCAGTCCAGGTGGTTTAGGTGATGCTGGTGTTGTAGAGAACTGTGGTGGCACAGATTTTTTCCTTGAAAGAAATTGCTACAAGCTCTACTTTCTGTGAATTGTACTATGCCCAGCTGGCCACCAAAGTCAAAGGTCAAGGAGTCCTGCTTTAAATTCCTGTCTTCAGTGATTAGTCCTCTGAAGCAAAATGGTAGCCTCAGAATATCTGTGATGATCTACACACTGCTGAGGTAACTTCCTTCTCCTTAGATAGTTTCTGCATAACTTACAACTTACCTACATAGAGTCTAGCCTTTTTAGCACAAGGAAAACCTTCAGAACATTATGGGATGCAGCAATATCTGCCAAACTTGACAAATTAATGGCATCCCCTCACTGGTGTGGGGTTTTTTTATATGCTGATCTCTAAAACACCTATACACAGATGCACGATGAATTAGTTTCTTCAGAAACAGACACCTACACGGCTAGTTTCTAAGGCCTCCTTTCGCATCTAATATGGGGGTACACTAAGTGTGGATGAGCTAGGTTACAGATGGACCCCATGGAGGTCCTGGGCAGAACTGTCACATGGAAGCCAGGTCCTTGTGGTTGTCTACATCACACAAGGAACAGGGAATAGTACAGGATTGAGAAGGCACAAAGACGATTTACAGCCGTTCTCTCAACCTCTTCTCATCTGGGATACCAAATACTGTTCTAGACCTTTTGGAGACTGTCCACAGATTGAGTTCTTCAAGAATATTTGCTTTCAGGTAACTCACAGGCAAGCCTGTAGAGATAAAACACACCATCCATCCTGTAGGAGCGAATTATGCAATCATCTCACTAATGTTTTAAGTCTAAGACTTGAAAGCAGTGATGTACATTTCTTGGTTTATCTTCACAATGATACAGAAGAAGTGAAGAGTGTGTCCATGGCATGTCCTTGAACTTAATACCTTTCAATGGATTTTTCTGTGAACTGGCAAGGAAATGTTTCATTAAAGCAGTTTAAAAAAAGATAGAATTACAACAGGAAATGTAGGAATTACAGCATCTGAAACTGGAGCAAAAACTTCATGGTACGTACTTGCTGTGGGAATAAAGAGACAGTAACGAGAGAAAATTCATATCCAAACCCCTGGGAATAAGGTCATCTCTCCTGATCCAGCATCTGCTCTATCTCCCAGGAAACAAAATACCTAGCGCAGGCAGTTCTGTTTCCTATTGATTTCTAGAGTGACTCTGCCCTTCTCAGCCCCACGTATACCATCCATCTAGCCACAGGCATAGTCACAGAAGCCATTTTCTGTGCAGACATAATTGGTCATTGGCACAGAAACTACAGATATAGTTGTCACACAGCAGAAACGTTTCCCTTCCCCTTGGGGCAAACTTATTACCATGAATTCCCCAGTGCAGCTGAGTACTGCCTTGGTTTGAATACCCTCTTAACCAAGCCAAACTCCAACAATGAAAAGTGGATGTAAAATGGCCTCCTGTAAAAAATAAGGAATTCCAATCAACGTTGGATGCCAAGTGATTGGGTGTAATTCCATATAGAGTATTAGTTGAGGAGGAGAGAAAAGCATTTAACAGCAGAACTGAAAGGGGGACAAGGGTTTGGCAATTACTGCAGCATGTGCAGGAAAGGAATACATCAAGTGAAAGGGAGGTTACTGATAAATCAGACTTAGGAACAATCTTTTTCAATAGTGACCATGGCACAAACAATTGCAGCACATTAGGCTCAAGAAAGATGAAGCAAATGGGAGCAGAGAAGGGCAAGGTGAATAATCAGGGAAATGCAGAATCTCTCTTAAAGAGATTAAGAGTTCAGTTTGTTTAGCTGAGCAAATTGATGGTCAGGAGGGGAGAAGGGAGTGCAGAGTCTTCTAGACAGGTGAGTGGAGGAAGGACCAGCTAAGAGGGTTACCCAGGGAATAATCTTCTTTCTCTACAATAATTTAATCAAATATATAAAAGATAAGTGTTACATTTGAGGACTTCCTTAGAAATGCAAACACATAGAGAAATGGGGCCAATCACTAACAAGGGAAAAGAGATAGAAAGAAATGATAGCATTTGGCACAATGTCTGTATGTATATATTACCCTTGAGACTGAACACCAGAGGAGTGACATTCTTGGTCAGGAAAGGCAAGATACCTGCTTAGTTTTCAACAGAGTTTGGTAATTACATTTAGAAAGGGACCACATCAGGTGGTTATCTGTAATGCCTTTTAGACTTCTGAGACTTTGTTCTCTTTCATCAGTAGGTGCAAATTTCTACTTGGAAAAGGTCACCTACAGGCATACACTGGTATTAGCATTTTGTGTGATTAGCATATGCATGAACTTTAATAAAAGGCAGCATTTGAAAAATCGCAACTTCCTTCTTTTATAAATGTATGTAGGAATCTTAGTGATGATAAAAAGAATGCATCTTCCATACCTCCATGAGGAAGCACCAGTTTCCCTGGTGCCACGTCAAGTCTGTGTCCAAGTCTCTGCCTCTGCCTAATGTTGGCTGGAAAAATGAATGCCTTTCTTACACTTCCAAAGATTCACTTCCCAAAAAAAGAAGAATCTCATATTGGTTAATGAAATTATCCCAGATTTACACTGATGTGGACTGAAATGAAAATCACAGCCCTTACAGGTTTTTAGGGAAAAAAGTACTTTCCATAATGAAACTCTGGAGAATTTAATGAGAAAAAGGTACCTAAAAATCTCCTTCACCACGGAAAAGACCCTACAATGACTGTAAGATTATCAAGGTAACAGTCTCACCTAATCTAATTGCAAGCAACCTGTCAGCAGAGCCTGATGAGTTAGCAAATGTCCATAAAGGAATGCTGACACACCATATAGGTAACAAACAGCTGGTGTTCAAAGAAAGGGAAGGGGATAATGGAAGTGGTAATAAAGCAGGCACTTAGTAATCAGTAGAGGTGATCCTTTTGTCTTCTGCTTTTAGCTAAGCATTTCTGGGTTTGAACATAGACTATCAAAGATTCTGTGTTTGAAAGAGTCTGTTCCCAATAGAAAGGTAAAGAAAGGGACCCCATAGTCAGCAAGTGAAGGCATGGGAGAGTGAAGAGAAGTACTGTATCACACACCTAGAGGTGGCCAAGATTGTGATATTCCACCAAAACAGTGTTTTTTTATTTCCTCAGAAGGATTTAAAAAATTTCTGAAATGGTTCAGTGACTGAGGTAGGTGAATACAGAAATAAATGTAACTTCCTGTGACTCATATGCAGTGATTAATAATTCTCATGACCTTGAATTAGCAACTGAAACCCCAAGAGTGAATAAACTCACTGAAAAGTGAGAATACAGAGGAAGGAAAGGAGGAGCATAAATGGAACGCTATCTTTCTTAATGTATAAGCACTAAAAATCATGCACAGTGAACATGAAGAGTCTTTCCAAGCTAGGAAGGTGCTGGTAGTTAACTGTCAGCGGACTACAGAACATCGAAGCAAGTAAGGAAGAAAGTTGGTTCATCTTTCAATGAAATGAGAGGTACGGCAGCAGCAAAGGAGGAACAGAAATTGCTGGTTGAGCAGAGTATGTATTGGTGTGAGCATTTCCTCATACAGGGGGGAACCTGCTCCTTGAATGCAGGGAGTAAAGATACAAGTCCAATTATCCTCATAGGCTCTCCTCTGCAAACCCTTAACCTGTTGGGAATTTTGATGCTTAAAAGTAGGATCTTGGAAAATACTGACAGTGTCTGTAAATTCGCATAGCATAGAGTATTATAGTTTGTCAAAAGGTGCAATTCGTAGCTCCTTTATCACTTATTACTTTGAAGATCACAGTGGAAATTGGGATATATAAACATAGCTGTGTTGCTGAAATTGTCTAGTATTTTTCGTTATGTTCACATTAATATTGACATGCAAATCTCTAATAGTTTCTAGCTCTCAAGTGATTACTTTAACTGTATTACCTGAGGTTTTAAAGTCTGTTTTTCATAATAAAACCTTTTTAAAGCTAATTGGACTTCGTAAACCTTTCAGTATCTTTGAGCTTTAACAATAGCACAGCTCTGTAATAGCTGGGAGGTGAAAAGAGTTCTGCTTAGCAAAATGTTAATGTCCAGTGCAAGCATCTTGCTCTGTTTAAAAAAAAGCAACAGAAATTAACTAATGAAATGGGCTGTTATGAGTTGAATTAACACTGCATGCTTTATTTCCTTGTTATTTCTCTGTGGATAGAAAACGGCACAGATAAGCACACTGGCTTTCATTTGTTACAGCTTTCTAGCAATCCTTGTGACTCTGAAAAAGGAGAATTCACTTGTATGTAAATAAACCTTATTGACCTGGGAAGCGGGATTGTGATCAGTGTTTATTTTACTTAGGACTTTAATGCCGTGCCCAGCAGTGGGATCCTGATGGTACATTCAGGCATCTTGACTCTGACAATGAGTCATGTCAAACAAAATACAGTCCTTTTATGCCAAAGTGCCTGAACTCCCTTGATAACGAGGTAACTCTGCATGCAGTAATTGCACATAGGCACAAAGGAATTAGGCTAAAATTGTGTGTGGGGCTGCGTACTTGGCACTTTTGACTCTTGAGCACTGATTTTTATGTTTCCTGTTTTCCATAAAGGACATTCTTGTAGGAAATATAAACTAAAAGCATATGCAACTGTCAAGTGATTGTGATAAAAATCCAGACAGGTTGCTGAATCTGGCCTTTCAATATTTAATATTGCCAGAATGCTTTTAAACAGCACTTTAGCAGCAGTTGAAATTATTCCAATGTAGTGCTGCATTGTAGCCCATATTTATAAAATGAAGTAATAGATTTTATAGACTGTAGGATTAGATTTTAAAAACTTTTGTCTCTTTTGGAAGGAAGATTCTCTAAGCCAGAAGGATAAATTCTCTGAATAACAATGATAGTAAAATAAAACG
The DNA here is from genome assembly GCF_000699245.1 of Pterocles gutturalis. NCBI lineage: Eukaryota > Metazoa > Chordata > Aves > Pterocliformes > Pteroclidae > Pterocles > Pterocles gutturalis. The sequence goes on along the minus strand of NW_010128949.1, from coordinate 2,303 downwards.
TCCCACACTTCTTAAATGAAGTGAACCTGAATTTATTTATAGAGGCTTGCTCTATTTGTGGATGTCAGCCAAAATGCATCTTAGTTTGCTGTGTGTGTTTCTCACACTGCTGCACCTCAAAACCTAAGAGCTTTGTGCTGCACTAGTTGAACTGTTCGCTTTTTTTCTCTCCCACTGTGAATTACAAACCTCTCTCTCTCTTCTGGGAGAGCACGGAAAGGGGGATACTGAGAATAAAGAATCCAGCGTTATAGAAAATGTGGTTTAGGGTTTTGTTTTAATATCCACTCAGATGTCTGCAGAAGACCACGGTGACCTTGTTGGTGGCAGACAAAGAATATTCTAGAGACAGTATGTCTAGACTACTTCATCCTAAAAGCAAGGCATATAGCATAACTAGTTCCCTATGAGAAGATGGAAATGTGGGCAGCAAGTAGCTTTTACTGCTAGATGAACTTGGATAATTCTTATGTAGATGGGACAGGAAAAACAAGATCCAAATGGAGAGGAACTCTTACAATATTTCAGGTCAGGTAGAAGCTTGAAGAAGCAGCATGCTCACCACGTCTCTTCTGTGTCTGCTCTTCTGTTGTGTGACATAAACGGAGAGGAATAATTCTGCACTTTAGTTCCATTCAGCTCATCAACCTTCCTGCAGGAGGGAGCTTATAGGGTGTGCTGCTTATGTCGGAGATTGCCAGCATGCATATACGTGATTAGCCAGTGTATTATGAATCAGGGTCACGGCTGGAGTAGCTGCTTTGTTCAGAGATGCTCAGATCCCTCGGGTAAAGAGCTAATTACAGGAAAGCTTTTAAAGCAAATGTGTGATAGGAAGAAAGCAATGAATATTGTTTATTCAAAAGACAGGAGTGGTTCCTTTTGAATCAGTTTTCTTGCATAATTATGTAATTAGGGCATGTCCTATTTTTAATTAAATATCTTGCATATTCGTGAAAATTCTCGGAACCCGTGGACCATTTGGTGTGACTCTTACTTTTTAAAATGTAGTTTGTATAAAGGAATGGCCTTCAATCTTTTTTTCCCTTTCATATTACTGTATAAACACATATTTCCTTAGCTTGTATTGCCTGTCAAAACTACAATATGACAAACCATTACTACAAAATTGCCAGGAAAATGTTTTAAATGGAGATGAACACAAGAAGCTGCTGTTCTGAAATACTAGCATTACTGTTGTTTTTTTTGTTGGACAGCTTGACCTAGGATATAAATCAATGAGCGGTATTCTGAAAGTATACTTTATTTCCTTCAGCTTTTAAAATCCAACAGTGACTCTCTGTATTTAAAGACTGCAGACAATCCCTGTTCCCCTAACTTTGTTTCTTGTGGGCTTCTGTGACTCTTCCTGTTCTTCTGCCGCTTTGACAACAGTGCTGTTAGCTTTGATTCCTCTTTCATCTTCCTGCTTCTTCTTGGGAGGCTTGCTTTTTCACCTGGCTCTTGTTCTCACATCTGCCTTTTTTGTAGACTTGCCCTGTGTTATATCTGAGGGCAAAAAGATGTAAGCTCTGCTTTCCTTGTGTATTTTAGATATTAGCATTTAGGTGAGGCTGCACATTTTGAGGTAGCACTGTACCTCCCTATGTTTCCATTAGCTTATGATTCACAGCCTGTATGTACTGCAGGAGTCACACGGGCAGTTGGACTAGCTGGCTGTTGTAGGTCCTTTCCAACAGAACTATTCTATCTATTCTGGAGCTCAGATGATAATGCACCATAATATTCTGCCCAGACATTAATAATTGTCTCATAAAGTTAGGCTGTCACTGTTCCCTGATTATTTCAATGTACATTTTGCTGCTTTGCTATATTTAACTGATTTTTTAAATCTCAGACTTCAATTACTTCTACCTTTCATTTCTGGGCTTAAACTTCTACCTAGTGGAACATAAAGCAGTATGAAGAAAA
>NW_010128949.1:0-344 GCF_000699245.1 Pterocles gutturalis | reverse complement strand
GAAATTGGAAGCATCAAATACCACTTCTTGTGCCAACTGCCACCAAGTTCTCATGGAGAACTTTTCATGAGTAGGGGATCTTTCACCTGGTTCAATGTGGAACAAAGACAAAGCACTTCAATATATTAACACCACATAATTATCCCTAAGAGGGGACCCAGCCTTCACCACAGAATTTGAATTTCAGCCCCAGTTTCCCCCGTGTAATGTGCACCGTGAGCCGGCTGTGTGCTGTCTAGCTTTCCACGGACACTTGTCCCGGAGGCGTTCAACAAAGAGCATCAGCTGTACCAGTCCTACTGCCAGCCTGCTTTACGGAAAAAAAATTCCTAATCCTGGTCCTT
>NW_010128948.1:0-2093 GCF_000699245.1 Pterocles gutturalis | reverse complement strand
GGGGGCCCCACATCTGAACACGGTACTCCTGGTGGGAGAGCAGAGTAGAGGAGGAGAATCACCTCCTTCAACCTGCTGCTAATGCTTCTTTTGATGCAGCCCAGGACACGATTGTCTTTCTGGGCTGCAAGCGCACGCTGCCGGCTCATGTTCAGCTTCTCATCAAACACTACCCCCAAGTCCTTCTCCTCAGGGCTGCTCTCTATCCATTCTCCGCCCAGCCTGTATTTGTGCTTGGGATTGCCTCGACCCACTTGCAGGACCTTGCACTTGGCCTTGTTAAATTTCATGAGGTTTGCATTGACCCACCTCTCAAGCCAGTCAGGTTCTCTCTGGATGGCATCCCTTCCCTGCAGCGTGTCCACCATACCACACAGCTTGGTGTCATCGGCAAACTCTCTGAGGGTGCACTCAATCCCACTGTCCATGTTTCCAAAAAAAATGTTAAACAACACTGGTCCCAGTACCGACCCCTGCAGAACATCACTCGTCACCAGTCTCCACTTGGAGATTGAGCCATTGACCACAAGTCTTTGAGTGTGGCTGTCTAACCAATTCCTTATCCAGCGAGTGGTCCTTCTGTCAAATCCATGTCCCTCCGACTTAGAGACAAGGATGTCATGTGGGACTGTGTCAAAGGCTTTTCACAAGTAATCATGGTGACTGCTGACTGATTTCTCCCTGTCCTTATCTTAACTCATAAGATTTGTTATATTTTCTCTTCCCTGTCCAGTTGAGGAGGAGGAATGACAGAGTAGCTTTGGTGGGCACCTGACGTCCAACCAAGGTCAACCCATCTCAAAAGTATACTACAGGACAGTCCAGAATTCAAGGGAGGTGTAATGACAAGCTCATTTAGATACTATGGCAATTTATTTGTTTATCTGAAATAATATATCTCAAATTATTATGATTTTAAAATTCATTCATGTATTATAATTACTCTGTATCAAGAGGATATTTTACTGTCAAAAAATTTAGAATAGTCTTACACAATATAGAATGGCTAAATGGAGCATACAAGTCTTTTCCTTATTATTATGAAGTAATTAATAGCACATTTGCTAGTGCTACAATAATGAACGTTCCTGTATTTTTAATCTCTCTGTACAATTAATTCTACCAAATTAATTTTAATTTTTTTAATCCAAACAAAATGACTTTATTTGGGCCATTGTTCTACAACATATACCTAATTTAAATACTAGGTCTTTGTGGTTTATCCCTATTGCTACCCTAAATTCATAGAATCATGGAACTATAGAACCATTTAGGCTGGAAAAGACCTTTAAGATCATAGAGTACAACTGTAAACGTCATAGTGCCAAGCCCAGAACTAGACAATAACCCTAAGCACTATGTCTACAAATCTCTTAAATACCTTCACAGATGGTGACTCAAACTCTTCCCTGGGCAGCCTGTTCCACTGCTTGATAACCCTTTAAGTGAATAAATTATTCTTAATATCCAATCTAATCCTTCCCTGGTTCAACTTGAGGCCATTTACTCTTGTCCTATCACTTTTTACCTGTTAGAAGAGACCCACACCCACCTTGCTACAACCTCCTTTTAGGCAGTTGTGGAGAGTGATAAGGTCTCCCCTCAGACTCCAGTTCTCCAGACTAAACAACTCAAGTTCCTCAACCACTCCTCATAAGACTTCTTCTCTAGACCCTTCACCAGCTTTGTTGCCCTTCTTTGGACATGCCCCAGCACCTCAATGTCTTTCTGTCCTGGGTTAAGCTGAGACAGAGTTAACTTTCTTCATAATAGCCAGCGAGAGGCTGTGTTTTGGATTTGTGCTCAGAAGAAAGCTGATAAGAAGTGATGTTTATGCTGCTGCCAAGGTCTTTCAGCTTCTCTGTTTCTCCGCAGACCGAAGAAGCTGGGAGGGAACACAGCCCCAGTAACTAGCCCTGCTACCCTAAGATTTGATCTTAAATTCAGGATTAAGACCCAGAGTGGCCAATAATCTATTCCATAACATACACATCATGTCCAGTATATAGGTGAGGACCCTCCAGAAGATCATCCCTTTTTGCTTTCAGCTCTATTTTTCTCCGTGTCACCTCGCTCCAGGTGGTTGCTCTCCC
>NW_010128947.1:12092-59413 GCF_000699245.1 Pterocles gutturalis | reverse complement strand
TCCGTTTCCCCTTCCCCTTCCCATTCTCCCTCTCTTTCTCCTTCTCCTTCTCCTTAAAAGGATCATATTTCTGTGGAATGTGAGATGACATGGCTGATCTAAACTCATAGTAGATTTTGATTGAATGAAGTGCAAAAATATATTGGCACTACCAACAGCTTTGTATTGTAGTGAATTCATAACTGACATGTGAATTAGGAAAAAAACCCATGGCATTCTGTAAAGGACAGCCCATTTTTTTTTTTTTTAATGTAAAAATTCTTATTAGCTAAAATATCACTTGTGGAGTCAAAACAATGTAATTCTGTAAATGATCACCGTCATAAGCACATACTATAAATATTGAATACGGATGTGTGAAGAAAAAAACCCTTTGCTGTATCTATTATATCTCTGTATTACTCCTCTAGATTTATCAGTCAATTAGATGAAAGGAAGTGCTGGCTAGCCACTGAAAACAGAGAATTAGGATTGTGTAGTTTCTACACCTGGTTCAGTTCCCAATTCACTCTGTGGACTTTAGGCAAGTGATTTCAACTCGTTGTCTCATTTTCAGTATCTGTAAAAATGGAAATACGCTCACATTTACCTGTCCTTCTGGGCCCACAGGGGGTTCCTTAACACACTGACATAGGTGTAAAGCACAGTTGTTGAATAGGAATGGACCTGGAAATACATGAAGAAAGCTGGCCATTAACCACATTTCTGTCTACTATCTACATGCACTCAGATACCACCCTGCTTAAAGGTGTCTGAGAAGCATGTTTCAACCATGGCACTGGCTCCCAGGGCTGCAGCTGGTGGGCTGTATGGGCAGCCAAGTGATGTGCTCATCTTCTCTCCTCCTGCCTGCATGAAGGAAGGTTCTGGGCAGCTGCATTCTGTTTCCACCCCATTTTTGTCTCTGCTTTTTGCTGCCCAACAACCATACAGTTTGCTGAACAGTGAACACCAAAAGTTCAAATTGGAGACTGAGTCTCTCTTTCTTTAATTTAGAGTTAGACAAGGCCCTGCAGCTTGATGGAGCCCATTTCCTAGGGGTGAACCCTAAATTTTCCAGCTGGAGGATTTCCCTTTTCAACATTTTTCCCTAGATGAAACATAAGCTCTTTGTTATTTATACCTTTAAAGGCCAAAGGAGAGAATCCCAGAAGAAAAAAGTCCATCTAGCCATACTAAATACAAAGATACCACCTCTGGCTCAGCCTTTTCTGTAGCTCCTAATCAGTAGAAGCTAGGAGGATGTATCAGAGAACAACGGCTGTATTTTTTGGCTTTGTATTTTTCCATAAACATCTGCTATTAGTCACCATCAGAGGCAAGAGTCTAGAGGGATGCTGGTATGATCCAGTACGACCATTCTTACATTTTGATATTATGTTCTGATAATTTGGCCTTGCACAGCTTCAGGAAGCCAAGACATGGTAATGTCTGGGCAAAAGGGCATGGATCAAACATTGCTGTCAGAGCCCATTCACTAATATTTTGGAATAAGCACATAATAAAAATGATGAAGAATCCACCCTTCAGCTTGGCTGTTTGCAGCAAATATTATAAGGATATTAAACTAAACAATGGCTTGTACTCATCTGGCTCTCCAGATGTTTTCTATGACTCTTATTTTCTATCAATCAGTTAACCACGGTTTTTGCTTTCCTTAGCAACGTATTTCCAAATCACAATCAAAGAAACTAACGGCAAATAATGAGGGCTAGATTGTACTTGATTGCTGCTAGTTGCTCATGGGAAAGGAAACTGCAAGAAGCATTGCCAATCCTTCACACTGGCAGATCGGACAGGAATGCTTCCAGCTCCCCTGACTTCCCCCCGCAGTGCGCTCCACGCCAAGGGGGCTCTGCAGCAGTCGCGTCTGACGGGGAGATCCTATGGCTTGGAATGGAGGGAGACGTGCGACTCACTGCTATATGGGACAGGAGATACGGAATAATTTATTTCTCTTTCCACTCCGTCCTTTATTACAGCCTCCCCAACTCACTCATGGACACAGCAGGCTGCAGTCATTAGTTTAGCAGTGGGTGTTTTTAGCCTGGCTCCATAAGGAAGCACAGCTCACATAATTGCAGTGTGTGTCTGCACTTTTGCACATGGTTGTCTCATAACTTCTGAACCCATTGGCCAAACCCAGCTGAACCTGGCGGAAAGGTAGAGTTTTCAGAGATAATCAAGTGCGTAACTTTTTGTGAAAACAGAAAGCTGTAGAGTTTTCCTACTGGCAGGAAGGCTGCAGCCCACACTTCGTTTTCATTTGACACGGAGAGAATCCACCTGGGAGAGAGACTGCATGAATGTGAAGGAAAGCTTCAGTCAGAACTTATACCTTATTAGATACAAGGGAATCCACTCCACAGCCAAGGCTTCTCTCCCCTATGGATTCTAGAGTGTCTGATAAGGGCAGAATTCACACCAAAGCAACAGTATAATTCATTTAAAATGTCAGTCAGCCATGAAACACTAACTCCATTGGAAACTAGGCTTCCGGAATAATTCTGTTATTCGTGGAAATACTTTTTCCCTCATACACTGCAAAGCTCCAGGAGGAATTATGGGTGTTTCTCCATTGCTTCTAGTCTCCAAGCTAGCTCTCTTGGAGCTATCTTTGCCCAACAGTACACTGCGTCTTTCTAGTGCCCGCTGCCTCTAGAGGTTTCAGAGAGGAAAGTTATATTTCACTTCTTTCCTCAGAGCCAGGCTCATCAGGCATAACTTGTCTGAAGAACCTGATTCACAAAAGAGCTCCCCATTCCCTTTTAGGCACTGAAAAAAAAAAAAAAAAAAGGCCAGCTTTCTCAATGGCTTCCTGGCCAGAAAGAATTGCTGGCTGCTGAGCACTTGTGGAAAAATGCTCTATTGAGAAGTGTAAATGAGAACGGAATCTTTCTGAAAATCTGGGTCCAACTGGGAACCATCGGCACTTGAAAATTTGGCCCTCATTGCTTTTGAAATACTTACCTCTTAAGTGAGAAAAATCAGAAGTGACTTTTCAAAAGCCTCCTGCCTTCATTTCACCTTATTCCCAGGTAGCACTGAAAGTGCTTGTGGCATTGATGTCAAGCACTATGATCAAACCAGGAAAAAAAAAGAAAAGGACACACTTCAGTTGGCTGAATGCTCATGTTTCCTCTAGATACTGTTTTAATAACAGTCTCATTAGGAAATTTGCCGATTATTTGTATTGTCTTCCCATGTTAAAAGACAGACTGTTATTTCTTAATTTCAGTATTATTACTGAATAGGGATAGCTATCCCCTGCAGAATGAACAGATTATTCTGGTCCACTCGGGGATCAGCATTATTTCTGGCTGCTACATTTCCCTGGAAATGAATGCTAATACCATGACAGGTATTTGACAGGGGTATTAAAAAAAAAAAAAAAAGAGTGAAACATATCAAGTCATTCGATTAGTGATAAAGAGGGAGAGGGAGATCAGCACATGGAGACATATGCGAGTTCTCCCATCAGAGAGAATCCTGTGTAAAACAATTCTGATGCCTGATCTTGGCAGAATTTAAGTCAGTGCCGGATTTGCCATGGATCTCAATAGGAGCAGGGCCCCAGTGGCAAAGAAAGCAAAATTTATTTCCCATATAGCTACGCAGTGTTGTTTGACTTCAATAGCTGTTGCAAATACATCCCGGGAGTTAGACTCTCGCTCTGTTAAAAGTGAGCGTTGCAGGAGATTGCACTGAGATTGTAGGCAGGACAGATCAGATATTACATGAGCTAGAAGGAAATACAAACCTCGCAGAATTAACATATATTGTCACATTCTATTAAGGTTTTCTGTAGGCTAGATCAGATTAAATGCACTGAATCCCAGTCATCTTACAGCATATGAAAATATTGTCAGGGATAGAATTTTTCATTAGTGAATAAAATGCAGAATAATGAACAGTAGACAAAAAAGAGAGAAGATGTAAAGCCAATCAAAGGAAGGGCAGATGTTTAAAAAGTCTTTTGCTATTCAGGATTGTGATCCAACAAAAGCAATTATGTTTCTGCTTTCTCAATTTCAAAACAGCAGAAAAGAGCTTTGAGGTTTTTCCAGTGCTTATGGCCTATCTCCACACCGTTAACTGAACAGAAGGTAACATAATACCAAACATAGCCAAAGGCAACTGATTCCATGCAAAGCTTATAATATGGGACATCCAGTGAGTTAAAGGGGATCGTAATCAAGAAGGAGAAAAAAAAATATATATATATTCAAAAATTGCCGAAGAAATCTATAAGAAGCCTAATTAAATTCTCTTATAAATCTGGAAGGAGAATCATAAAACAACAACTAAATCAGTGCCTACAGGTGGAAATTACACTTGGTAACTGGCCTCTGAACCCAAGGAAAAAGATGAAGTGTAGAATTTTGTTGAGGAACGGCTGGTATGGGGCTACAGAAAAACAACGGTCTCTCTTGGCAAAGTGCTGAATATTATTTTTTGCACAAAAATTTACTGTGTTATTTTTGAATGGATAAATATCAGAGATGTAATTATAAATACAGTCCACCGGACTCCTCCCCCAGTGTCACTAGCTATACACCTAAACAAAAGTCAGTGAGGCTGAATATGGGAATATTCGGTGAATGCAGCATATTTATGGCCCAAAATACAATAGAATGGAGAGGAACGTGACAGAAAAGAGAGGGAAAAGATTCAATGCCAGTCATTCTATATTATGAGAGAAACACTTTCTTAACAATACAATACTCTTCCTGTATTACCTGATGCACAAGGCCTGATGTAAAGAGATGCTGCCTGCTCCTCAGAGTGCATGTACTGTGCCATGATAAAAATGGAGAAGGTCATATTCTGCCCTTTGTAGTAGTCACACAACTTATTAACACTGTGGCATTGAAAGGGGTCTTTGGTTGGACACAAGGACACACAGCCATAGAATAGAAAGCTATTGAAGGCGGTGGAATTTTTGCCAGGGACTTCAGTGGTGCTGACATTTTGCCCACACAGTTTGCCTTCTCTTTCTCTCACTCTTGTTCTGCTGTGCTATTCAGACAACACACAATGATTCCTGCTTCCTCAGCTCCCCCACCAAGGAAGCAGGAAGTATAAAGTCTAATTTTGCAGGTAAGTACGCAGAATTTCTTCAAGGCACTATGAGATTAACCTGGGCATGATCCCAAACTGTCTTTTATGTGCCTAAAATGCAACTTAGGCAGAATGTAGGTGCATACTGAGGGTCACACAGAAAATCCTGCCAATCTTGATTAGGCATCTCCCAGGCATGTATGTCACTTGGTGGGACTGCCTTAGGTGTCCCATACAGTCCCACTGTATGTGTCCAACAATCCTACCCACAGCCAGCTCAAGTCAAAAGGAGTGTAGCCTTCCTGCACGAGGAGAAGTGGAGGTTGTTTTCCCGTTTTCCCCTGCAGCAGAAAGTGCTAAGGTGCAGTGAAAGCTAGGACAGAGCGTGGGGCAGGACAGGAGGGTTCAGGAGAACAAGGCTCTTGGTCCTGCCAGGGAAACAAAGTAGAAGCACCAATTACTGCCCCAAGATGCAGACTTCTGCCTCATTTTCCTGGGCTCTGTCTGAAGAAAAGTAGTGCTATTGCTTTTTTGTTTGGGTGGTTTGGGTTGGGTTGGGTATTTTTTTTGCAACAGGAGGCAGAAAATGCAACAGCCTGCTTGTCTTACATCTTGAACTGGCCCTGTTACAGGGCTACATTGCTGGACCATTCCTATTTCCTTTCACAAGCTGGGCCCTCTCTACCTCATACCCTGTTGGGTCAGGAGGTTTGCCCAGAAGGTGCATAGGACCAGAACGTAGGACTATTCTGGCTTTTGAGAGCAATTGAGAGCGGCCCTGCTTCTTTTCTGGGGCACATTAACTCAGGATCAGCTTACAGTAAAGCAGTTCCCCAGCTGGTTTGGAAAAAGGACAAAACAGGCTCACCTCCATCTGCAAAAGACCATGTCAGCATAGTCTCATGCACTTTTGGTTTCAGCATTCTCAGCTACTTCCTTTCAAATGCAACAACTGCTGTCTACCTTTTCTGCAATTGCCTGGCAGCTGGAATACTCTGGGAAATAAATTTTCCATTCTCTTTAGCCTAAGGAATGGGTTTGAAGCTCTCTTAAGAAGACTCTCACTGAGAGAGAAGAGGTAGCAGGGGAGAGGACCACAACATACTTCACACTGAAGTGAGCTATGGTGCAGCTGAGAAGTCAGGAATCGCAGAGTTAAATAGAGCAAAAGTGAGGTCCTGCTTTTGCACTGTGTTTAGACAGGCATGGACTGAAACCCGGGGTTTAGAGCTTCCTATTCTCAGTGGGAATACTCATTACCAGTGCCACTCACGGCACTCCTTTCTACTCCCTCTGGCTCTATGAGCTGGGCTGCAGAGTGACCCAGCTAATACAGAGAAAACAGAAGCACTCTCTCATCACTATTCCTGTTCTCACCTAAATCCTTCTGATGAAACCCCCTTCTCTACATTATTGTAGAGCCTGACAAGATAGGGCTGGAATTCCATTTCTGGGGCATATATTCAACAGGCTACTAGCTAAAAGCAGTATCAGCATGAGCCCCAACCCAAAGGAGAACAGAGATGGGCCACCTGTCCCCAAATGTGTGACTAAGGTAGCTAAACATAGGACAGTGTGGTTCAGAAGCTGACATTCGAAGACACACTGAACCACAGCTCTGACGGGGAGCAAAACTCCCCTCACTGGGATTTCCTATTAGCTTCAGTGGCACACTTAGCTTGTTGTGCCCATTCTTAGGGTATGTTCACATTGGTGAGGATGGACAGACACATCTGCTCCATCCATGATCCAGGCCAAATGGATATATGGCATTCTGGTCCAGGAGGTAAGGTTTAGGTCCAGTGCTGTAGTTGCATGGGTACATAGCTGGAGTATCAGACCTGGGTCACCATACATGTCAGGAGCGGGCATATGTCATCTAGACATGGTTACTTTCTAAGTGCTATCTTTCTCAATTGATGCCAAGGGAATTTAAGCTTTACCTACTAGGATGTTGCCTATACTTTAGCCCAGCCTTGTGACCTAACCCAGGAATTTACTCACTGCTGATCCCTAAAGCCAGAATATGCACATTCTCTAGCCTGGATCTTCAAACTGCTGGGTCACTGGAGAGACAGTCTGTGTGGACACATTTGAGCTCTATTGAGGGCTAGCTGTTACCACAAGCAAAGTGAGTGTGGTGACTTAGACTGACATTTGCCCGGGTTATAATGGGCTATTATAATAGCCATTTAACTGGTGTTCTGCATCCTTGAAAGCCAGGCTGCCTGATGACATGAAGTGAGAGGTCAGAGTATGCGTCAGGGAACCTGCTGCTCCTCCCAGGATCAGCAGTCATTCCCTCAGTTACCCAGTGACAGCAGTATCCAAGTATGGCTCCCTGACATGTTTCACTGCTTCCCCTCCCCTCTCATAGCTGGAGTAGCCCTGGTGACCTGCTCTGCTTTCTCTCCCTTGGGGCAACAAAGCTGGATTCTGGGACGCTGTGAGGCACTTCTCAGTCTCTCCCATGCAGAGTGTGGTAGGCTGTCACACTCCAAATGTGCCAGTCGCACAGAAGCTTGGGCCGAGAGACAGAAGCAAATATCTGAATGGTGGTGTTAAAAAAACAATTCAAAGAAACAGCATGTCAGGGCTCCTCCTCAGCACGTAGTCACCACCTCATTGCTGAGATAGGTTGACTGTGTGAACTCTGTTTCTGCTTCATTCCAGGGGACCATGCACCCCACTTCCCCACCAGCCTGCCTGACCACATGCAGAGAAGGAGGGGATGTGCTCGCACTGTCAGGTGGCAGTGTAACAAGCGGCACCAGTTGAGAAGTGGTTTAAAAAGCCATCCCTTACTACCTCTCAGCTAATAGTTGGTGCTTTCCAGGAGAGATATATGCCTGAGTACAAGCCATTTTGATCATAGTGCCAGGGGTGTCACAAAGCTCATCAGGACAAATCCATAGGCAAACATCCAGTGTATACAGAGCTTTAGGTGTCTTACTCAGCACTGTGAATTTTGATTCAAGAGCTAAGCCCCCCCTTCCAGATATCACATAGCTGGCATGACAGCACTGGTGGGCTGCTATTAGACGAGCTCTTCTGATTTCTGCTGATTAGGGTTAAGTTGTGGATGCACTCAGCTATGTCCAGAAGTTTGTCCTCTTTCTCTCTTTCCCCAGAGGTTACTGACCAATCAGTTTTGCAATGTAACTCTTTGTCTGATTGCCCCTTGACAACCGCTTCCATAACATGATTCATGTTAAAAGAGAAGAGCCTTTGGAGCTGGCCTCTTCTGCACAGCTTCTTGGAGTATCCCAGCCAATTTGTAAAAGGAGCATGAGGTGCAGCTCAGAGGGACCTGAAGAGCCGCAAGGGAACCCACTGTAGCTTTCTGTTTCTGGGATTTATGCTGTACTTTAGCAGGTTAGCTATTGCCTCCATGAGAGTCTTGGAAAGTAAGAGGGAAAATGCAGAAATACCTCAATTGCACCCCTATTCTGCCTCCACTAGGCTCCTCTAAACGGGTTCTGTGGGAACAGATGGTACAGGAATTGGCTCTGTCAGCTTTGTACCAGCTAGGAACTCCCTCGTGCCAAGGGAATCCTTGAATGGGGAGATTCGGCAGCTCTTTTCCGAAGTGGGTCAAAATGATTTAAGAATCTGGCCCACTGCAGCCTCAGTTCCTCGTCTCAAATAGAGGGGGATGGAGTGGTGAGAAGGCAGAAAATAAAAATTCAGAGAGGATCAAAATATGCCATTTTAGCTTTTATATGTATAAACATGCATAATATGACATTTTGTTTAGACAGTTATTTAAAAAAGAAACTTACAATCTTTTTAATTAAAATGAATGCAAAGGAATAGGCTATAAATATGAACACAGGAAGGCAGGAGTTGACAGCGCACAGCCTTCCAGACAATCTTTTTTCAGTTGTTATGGAGTATAACAAAATTTTGTTTTCCTTTGCAATTTTTACATAATGTTTATGTTTGGTTTAGGTAACAGATTAACTGTAGGTGAGATTTTTTTTTTGTATATCACGTCATGTGTCGGAAGCCCTCATTTTACAGGTAGCGTGGGAACAGTGAATGAGATTATAGGAGGAAAGAGAAAGAGAGAGCGAGATGGCCATGTGGGAAGACCATACCTGAATTGTGGATGTGATACTGTCTACACTTATACTGCCATTATTATTAAAACACCGCTGGCTCCAAGTCTCATTACCTTACCTTACCTCTGCCATTCCCCCGCTGCCTACTTCGCTTTACCTCTGCTGTCTGTCCACCTAACTCGTGAAATGCTAAACAAGTTTTGATATTTACCTGTTTATGATTAAATTGCAAAATGATCTGCTTAGTTCTGTTCTAAATTAAGGTCTGCATTAAATGTCATAGCATTTATCTTTCATAAAATGAGACAGCAAGGACACTAATTTCCCAGGTACTCAATCACTGCCCTGTGCCACTGGAGAGTGGCTCGGGGAGGAGCGTGCCCGCCGTTCACAGCTCGCTGACAGCACTGAGGCAGAATCGTAAAAGTCAATTAATCATTAAAAGCTGTTACCAGCCCGTATTGAACTGCTCTGGCGCAAAATGTTAATCAGCCCCACATCGATACCATAAATTCCTGCAAATTGGAGTGGTCGATAGCACTGAGGCCCAGCGGATCGATGGGAGGGTGCGAGGCCTCTCTGCCAGGCCCCGCCAACATGGCTGCTGGGCAACCGCCACACCCCTCCCAGCAGGCCCCAGGTCCCCGCTGTTGCCACAGTGACCGCATGTTGCCCCAGGCCCAGCCTGCTGGGGCTGAGGCGGGCACCGATGCATCACCGCCTTTGATGGGTCTGTCAATAACACTTAGCAGGGGAAGGGGGCCCTCCCTGGCTCCTTGGGGCGATTTAATCGCTGAAGGCGCCGTGTGCCGCTGCATACGTGCAGGGCTAAGCAGGGCCGGGGGCAGCTGCTGCCCAGCGATGGGATGGGGTGGCCGATGCCGTGTGCCATTAACCCAGGTGCTGCTGCGGGAGGAGTAGCACGGAGCTCCGCGGGTCAGGAAACTGTTCTCCGCTGAGCTGTAATACGTTACCCATGAATGGCTGTGGAGTTGTTCATTAATCCCCCCATGCCCCGGGAGGGTGTTTTCCTGCAGCCTGTGGTGTGCTGCTGCCGGGCACCCATAAAATGGCGCCTGCGTGCCTGGGGCGCGTGAAGGTGTGGGGAGAGAGGAAGGTCACTCCTCCTCTGGCAGCTGCCTAACACATTTTCCCACATAATTGCTGCTGCCTTGAGAGTATGAGCAGTACAAGCGAGCTGTCCCTGCAAAAGAGGTACATTTGTCCTTTCTTTGTCAAAGCATCCATACGGGTTTGGGTGTTGGCCCAGGTTAACGTCCTTGCCGCCCTCATCCCCTGGGCCAGGGCAGCCTCCCAGCCTTCCCACCTGGACATGCTGGCCAGACTGGGACAAGCGAAATAGCCCCTGGGAGAGAAGTGAGAGGAACTGGAAGGACTGCATCCCCAGTGGGAAGAGGGACTCTGTCCCTCAAGGCTATCCCTGCAATGTCCCTGCTGCCTTCTGCTGCTGCCTCTCCCAGGAGGGCAGAGATCCCTGTCTCCCATTCACAGGGCTGCCGAAGGTTCAGCTGAGCCCAATCCATTTATCTCCTGTTACTGTTACTAAATCTGACTTGCAGTGGGGGAAAAATAGCATTTTTAGGATTGCAGGATATTAAGAAGCCTCTTTAGAGATGAAAGAAATGCTGGATACCATTACTCTAGGGAAGGGTTGTGTTCCACCAGTTTCATTGTCATTTAACATAGAAAATAAAGGTTAATGCTGAATAAAATAATACCCATGTTGATTATTTTAATAGTTTTAAAGTATAACTTTTTCCCTGGACTGCAGTTATCTAATCCATGTGCTATACCTGCACTGGAAGTATTTTGTACTTTTCCACAGTGCTGATATGATGGTTCCATTAAGTTCAGTGCTGAGAAGCTATTGTGTGTATCTCTCGTACAATCATTCCATACTCTATGGAAAATGGAAAATATACAGATCCACAGACATGCTAATTCCCAAGATGTGTACATTTTTAAAGATTAATAAAAAAGTCCATCTTACTGTTATCTGAGTTATAGGAAACATCAAAATAAATTAGGAATCCTACTGCAAAGAAATCCCCTATTCAACGTACTGAGTCAGAATGATGTTATGAGTGTTCAGACAAAGGTAACACAGTGCCTCTATTTAATTGCCCTGACACCTTGCTCAGTTCCTCCAGCTGTACTCTGAGAGCTAAAAAACCCCCTCTCATTGTTATTAATTGTATTCCTTTTTAAATGTAATGTCATATCGCTGCGGGCTGAGCTAATGAAACATACCCATATTACCAAAATAGGCATATTTCTTTTTGTACAACACATTCTATCAAAACTGTCTGCTAAAGACATTGTGTTAAAGACCTTTCATAGAGCAATATAAAGAATATCTCAGCTACTCCAACATTTCTATTACATGATTATTAAAATGCCCAGGAGGACTAAACAATATAGTGTGGATCTAGTTATCATATAAGACTTTAGAAATATTGTTAATTCCTGCCACTGATTTATGTTAATACTAATGCTAGATTACATGCTATGGCTACTAAACAGCCACTGCATACCAATTCACACAAAGACAGTCTCCCTCCTCTCTGTGGGAGCTGCACTCTCCTGTTATAATGAGAATCTGAATTATTTATCTCTCTTTATCCTACAGTAGTTCACTTGACCACAATCACTTTTTTTTCCCTGTTTCTGTTGCACATCAATGCACGTAAACATGACACAATAACAACTACTATCTTCATCTATTTCAGCCACTTTAAATCACATGAGACCAGTCAGAGGATTGAAGCAAAAGTATTGTGTGGTGCTGAGCAGGAGAGGGGAATGAGATTGCCTAAATTCTGAAATGACACCCCTGCCCAAGTTGTCTTCAGTATATTTTTAACACAGATCTAGTGTAAATCACAAAGTGAGCAACACAGAAGGCTTCCTTGCTAATGGTTTCCACTGATGGCAGCTTGTCTCAGGTGCCCGCTGCCTTTCACAGCTCTAGCCTGGGTGCAGACAGCTCCACTGCAGCACGTGCACAGACTCCACTACCTCTGAAGGACTCCAGGCAAAACCAGCAGCGTGGGTAGGATCAACTACTGGTCCATTTTTGTATGTTCATGTAAGAAAGCAGCATTCAGTTCCATCTTTTTCCTAACCAAGGGCAGGGATGTGGCCAAAACTCTTCTGCATGAGAGGTGAGTACTGCACCCATGAAGTTACAGAGCAGTCTGTGGCATGTCTACAGAAGTATTTTTGACCTGTCTGTAACACTTGTTTTGTGGTCACTAGTGCTGGGTTTATGCAGTATTTGTTAGAATCCATTTGGTTCGCTTCATATGTGGCACACGTATGTTTCAATTGAATTTCTCATGTGATATTTGTATGCTGCAGCCCCACTGCCTGATGTCTCACTCTGCACTTTGGCTGTCCTTGGCTCATCAAGATTGTAGGAACTCAGCCCTACTGAATTAGTTCTGAGGATCCTTCTGAAGAGCTCCTGGGGAGGGTTGACTCTCCTGTTTTGAAAATAAAGCAGTTCACACAACATCTAGGATGCTATTTCATCAGCAGGATACCAGCGTATCTTACTGCTGCTTCTGTGCCTTTTACAAGCAGCAGTGAAATATAGGGTATTCTTGGTCATGGCAGACATCCTACAAGTGTCAGCGTGGAGGTGTGCAGGTTCCCACTGCGTACTGCTCTGTGACCTAGGCTCCAAGAGGAGTTAGAAGGACACCATTCACAACTGCACGTGTTGCTTGACATAAGGAGTTGCAGGCTGACATTTCACCTGGTGGCAGGGCTGGTAGGGACCTGATCGGGGTTGATAAGGACCCGTGATGGCAACAGAGGAACATGCTGCACATGAAGGATAATCAGCAATGGAAAGAACAAAGGTAGCAATTGAGGAAATCTGGACCACATCTCAGCTGATGAGGAAGATGGCTATCACAAATCTCAAGAAATGCTAGGGTAGAGGTTGTAAAAGTTATTTGGAAACTGACAGCCCAAATTACATTTGCTAGACAATTTGAAGTGTGAATGATGAAAACCAGAAAGACTGCTGTTTGGAAGACTCTTGTGCTGTCCTACCTGTGGGTATTGGATGCAGAAAGCTTGGACTCTGTCAGGGCCATTAGAGGACCTATACCACCATTTTCTGTATTCTTGACCTCTCAGTTGCACATTAGTTGAAGGGCATATTTTCCATTGTGCTTTTAGCTATTGCTGTCCACAGCATTGTGTCACTGCCATTGCCACCAGCCAATAGGATACATTGACCCTAAGATATATAGTGAATATTCATTGCCAGTTTCAGCCACCATCAAGAGCACTTCAGTTTTCACCACACAAACCACAGAGTGGAAATAGAAGGGTGGGGTTTTTTTCAGATATTTTTTCTTAATTTTTTTTCTAAGAGAAATACGGTGGGCTTTCTCTGTCAGACTTGAGACCACATTCTGTACAATCCCAGCAGAACTAGCAGGGATTAGACAAGAGAAGGTTGGAGGAGGAGACTGAGATGGAGTCATAAACTGTGAAATCACATTCATTTACCCATCAGAGCCAAATGACTCAAATTGTGATGGATGTTCTGCCCACCTCTTCTGTGCAGAGGTTCTGACCACAGATGGAGGTGCTGTGGTGCTGTATGCTTGTTGCTTTGAAAGTAATAAACCCTCATTGTATGCAAATCCTGGTCCCAGTGTCTACTTTCTTCAGCTTGTCCTTGCCCTTGCTGCCTCCTCCTCACCTCTACCTGCAACAAGCAGCCAGCACTACACTATTATTCTAGAAAGGCAATGGGAGAAGAAATGCTGAAGGGAGAAAGGTGTGGGGCTTTGTTGTGAGAAGTGACCAGAGCAAAAAGAGAAAGGGAAGGGAAGGGAAGGGAAGGCAGGGCAAGAATCCATTTAAAGGGACTGATTAGGCAGAATGGTTTGTGGATAAGTGTGACTGTGTGGAGGTTGGAAACCACAGAGGTGGGTATGTGTGCATCATTAAAAGCCAGGGTCATTGTAAGGTCTTGAATCTCAACAGGAACTCCTGTGGTGAGCTCTAAGGTGCTTCCTTCACTGGAATGAAGAGATGTGCACTGGGCCTTTGCTGCTGGGCAACAGGAGAAGACCTCAGAGTCCAACTGTGGAATCTGAAACTGAGACACTGTTGGGCTCTGCTGCTCATCTGCACTAACTCTATCTTTACTTCTTCCTGTGTCTGGTTTGCTTTGCACACATCTGCTTGGCAACCTAGGGATGCCTGCTGGCTGATGACATGCAGACTCCTGAGGCTGGAAGGGAGAGGAGCTGGACATCTCTGGCAGGGGTTGGGGAAACAAGCAAGAAGGGAGGAACAGAAGTTGCCCCAAAACAGAGTGGGCACCCCGGGACCTGTGTGCACAGGTGGGCCTCGGAAGTGATGCTGACCATGTACTCTGACCACCTCTGGTCTGAGGAGGTGATGATGTTGAACGGTGTGACACTGACTCATCACACCTGGCCAGTAATACTCTCTTTTGCCCAACGAAGGAAGCCTATTGCTGCACTATTCAGTGATGTTATTGATATGGTACTTCAGAGGTGCACATTCTGAAGTCCAGTTAGTTGTAATAATTAGTCAAGTTCAGTAAAATACGCCAAAGATGGTATTTTAATTCAGGAAAACAGAAGGTCAGATTTTATGTGGTATAAGTTAACCTAACTCCAAACCCTTCAGTACTGCTGTATTAATTTCTGTTATCTGACATACTGGTTTTGGTTACACTGGTTACCATGGCAAACCATTTTTCTTTAGGGGAGTAGAAGTCTACAGACAGACTTTAACCTGCATTATGCCAGTCAAAATCTAGAGTAATTCTACTGAATTTGAAGGAGTTACACCAGATTTACTGGTGTAAATTTGATGGTAAGAAATGAGATCAGAATTTAGTTGTAAAGCAAGATGCCATTTAGCATCTATCAGAGTTGATGAGGCCTTACCTTGTAATATTTAAAACCACTGGTATTTTAGTCAGATAGGGAAATGCACGCTCAGAGTCCAATTTAGTCTAATTTCAAAAAGTGAAGCCCAGTTCTCCTAATCTGAGTGACTTTATATACATATGGGAATATCAAAACGTGATTGCTCTGAAACTCAATCTTCTTATTTTTAATTAAAGAAAGAATCCTATCTTAGTCATCTGAGAATCCGAAAGATACTCTAAGTATTTGACACTCAGAAGAACTTTTAACAGATAAATTATGAGGACAAGAGACAAAAGCTACCACCAGTAGTAAAAGCAAATTTAAAATAAAATTGAAGACACTCTAATAATTCAGAAAAAAAAGAGCTAATCAATCCCAATCTGCAAATCCTTCCTTCAAGCCAAAACCAAACATATTGCAGGAATTAATTTAAGTTATAGGAAGTCATGACTAAATTTTAAACTGACATAAATCAGCAAAGCTCCATTGATTTCAATGGAGCTCTACTAAGATAGGTTAGGTGAGGATCTGACTCTCAGTTGCTTTGCATTTTTTTTTTCCTTAGTCAACAAATCAAATATCATTTTATGTTAACATAAAATCATAGAATAGAATCATAGAAAGGCTTGGGTTGGAAGGGACCTTAAAGTTCATCTAGTCCAACCCCCCTGCAATGAGCAGGGACATATTCAACTCCATCAGGTTGCTCAGAGCCCTGTCCAACCTGACGTTAAATGTTTCCAGGGATGGGGCATCTATAGCCTCTCTGGGAAACTTGTTCCAGTGTTTTACCACAACTCATCATAAAAAATTTCTTCCTAATATTTAGTCTGAATCTACCCTCCTTTAGTTTAAAACCATTACCCCTTGTTCTATCGCTACAGGCCCTACTAAAAAGTCCCTGCCCATCTCTCCTATAGGCCCCCTTTAAGTACTGGAAGGCCACTATAAGGTCTCCCCAGAGCCTTCTCTCTAGGCTGAACAACCCCAACTCCCTTGGCCTGTCCTCATATGGGAAGTGCTCCAGCCCTCTGATAATTTTTGTGGCTCTCCTCTGCACTTGCTCCAACAGGTCCATGTCTTTCTTGTGGTGGGAACACCAGATCTGGACACAGTGCTCCAGGTAGGATCGCACAAGAGCAGAGTAGAGGGGGAGAATCACATCCCTCGACCTGCTGTTCACTCTTCTCTTGATGAAGCCCAGGACACGGTTGGCCTTCTGGGCTGCGAGTGCACATTGCTGGGTCAAGTCCAGTTTTTCATCCACCAAACATCCTGTCTTAAGCTCTCGCCATTCCTCAGTCATAACCTGATGTTTCTTTTGTGACAGATCTCCCAATTTCTCTGTTTTATCAATTTTAGGAGTAAGACAAATCTTTAAGAAATCACTTTTTTTAATCAAGTTGTGCAACCTTGATAAAGTACCAGTCTTACTCTATACACAGCACCACCTCCTCCTGACTTTGATGGAAGAACTGGACAATGCTAAAGGATTAATCTTCTAGCATAATTTCTTTGGTGTCATTCCCGCTAACACACATAGGGCGTGCACATGCAGTCACATGCCCTGTATTGCTTGACAGACTTCTGTTGGAAAAGTTTTACTGGGCACATCCTCTTTTTCCATTTCTAAGGTTTGCTTATCTCCAAGAGTGTTGTATTGAAAAAGTAGAAGTGGAATATAACTGAGCTAAATAGATCACACTAATATCAAAACTCCTCCGATCCCTGCAGGCAAAAGCTGAAAAAGCAGTGCAGACTCTGGGCTGTGGCTGTGAGCACTCTATAGAGACTTGCGCTTCTACAGGGCAATGACTGGTGCAGACCACAGTCCCTCAAGTGGTCCTTCAGTGCCCAGGCTGGTGTCCCGGGAAGTGCTGGCACCTCTGCCTGCACAGACAAACAGTGAACAGGGTGGGGGAAGCAAGATCTGCTTTTCCCACCAGATCATTTCCCTGAGTTTCTGTGCTTCATGGCCACATAAACACCTGGCTAAGCAAAGCATTGCCATGACGTGGAGCTGGAAACGAGTAGCTGAGGTGCTGCAGGGTCAAGAGCTACATAAGGCCATCTAAATAACACCAAATTTGTCACCAAATAAGAAGCCACACAATCTGCTACACAATCTGCCACACCATACCGGACTAAACTTTCAGGAGCAATTCTACAGCCTGAACTGCAGACCAGAAGCAAACAGGAAGCACAGGCAAACGGTGGAGCTCTGGTATCCTATGCCAAACCAATTAAGCAGTCAGGCCCATTGATAAAATTGTCTGGAAAGAAAACAGCTTTGTGCCCTTCCTGAGTACAGCACAAAGAGATCTGGGAATACTGCAGGGCTGGAAGGAGACCCAAGCCAACCAGCAAATTGCGGTGTGCTGGATACACTGATTTCTGTCCCCTTCGTCCTCTTGGTTTTACAGCTGTAGAGGTCCTTGAATCACTTCCTAATAACTTTCTACTTAATGGTATGAAAATGAAACCCACATAGTTTTTCTCTTGTCAATAGTGAAGCTCTTAAAACTTGGGCATCCAGAAATACAACTCTATTTTGTGCTGTATTCTTTTCTGCTTGCAAGTGTGGTTTATGGTCATAGCAATGGTAGGAGAAGGATAGAACGTCCCTTACCTATTAACCATCAGGCTGCTATTATGGACATTAAATGGCTTCCTGACTGCTTCAAAATAAAAAGCGCCAGCAAATATTTGATGCTATACAATAATTAGAAAAGTCTGTAATTGTCTCTCATTCCTTAACCTTAATCATATCAACCTGTTTGCATACATTAGTGTATCAAATGCCAAAAGCCTGCTGGGAACCCATCCCTTTGCCAGCTGGTATGTACTGTATTTGACCAGGAGTCTTTTTTTTTGTATGGGAAGCAATGAAGGAGCATCCACAGCAGTTTGACAAAAAAACATGGAAACCAGCAAATACATCTGGAAGTTTCAGAGAACAAGCACATGTGCTGTGTGTGCATTTGTTTTCCCACAAACAGGCAGATAGACAAGAGGATGTCCATGCTTATCTAGGACAAGATCATTGGGGCATCATATTATATTACTGCAGAAGGAGCACACGTACTCCAGTTTTCACTAGGCAGAGCAGCTAACTGTTAGTCTGAATACACAGTGTGAGCCACACAGATTGACAAGGAATTTTGGTACCAAATGTTCATTACCCCTTGAAGAAGTTATGTACTTTGCAGCACAGTGGTATCATTTTTTTATCCACAGAAAGTAGAAAGAAATTAAGTACAGTGGAGGAGCGGACCAGCAAGCAAGGGGCCCAGAGTTATGCCCATGAGGCTACTGCAGCCCCCGGGGTGCGCAGAGGGAAGAGGGGAATGTTATTGCCACCTGGCTCCGTACCCATGCTCCAAGCCACATTGATGCAGTCAGTCACCCTGTTGCACACCTGTACTTCCCTCAGCTGAATCGCTTTGTGACTGAAAATGGAGTAAATCCTGCATTCAAAACATTCTCATAAACCACAACATTGGCAAAAGATAAGTGGGATGCCATGTAATATTATTAGTGCATTTTAGTCTAAGGTTAAATTTAAACACACATGTTTAAATTTTCTTATTCTCACCCTTCTGGTCTTGCCTCTTTTAGCCTTGCCCACTGGTTTTTGCTCTTGACCAATATGCCAGCAGGTAATTCCCTTCTATTGACGCTTTTTCCCCAGGTAGGTGACGTGAGGTCTCTCTTAGCGCTGAATTCTGCACTAAATAAAACTCTATCTTTTTAATAATGAATCCCTCACATTGTCTCGGGGGCCATGCACACAATTAAGAACAATATGAAATTTAATTAACACAGGATAATAATAAGGGATGAATGTCGCAGTGAACTCTGAGTGAATACAGACCCCCACAGTAAGTGGTTTGGGAACTGGAGTGAAAGCCAGCTGCCAACATTCAGCTCCCAAGCACTCAAGTAGCATTTTCACCTAACCTCAAGTATCAAGCTACTGGAAGGGAAGAAAAGATGACTGCCAAGCAATTAGGACCCAAAGGCTACAGATCTTTATAGGGTAATGCTAAAATGAAGAGTTACATCCGTAGGTGGTCATGGAGGGAGTGGAGTTGGGGCACTGAGCGCTTTGGATGCCTGCAGCCTGCCCAAGGCATCACCTGTAAGGGCACCAGAGGTCGTGTCCAAGCAATGTTGCTCAAAGGGTGCTCCTGTGCTAGTCACTACGATGGTCACAGACATGGTCTTTAAACTGCAAAATTCACTTCTGGTCACATAAGCTGTTTATCTTGCTAGTCTATCCTACATATGTCCAGACTGTTCCCTGCAGTCCTGAAGCACCCCCAGACATTGTTTGGGAACCTCAAAGAGTACACATAAAGTAGTGACACATGTACAATTTGTATTATCAAAACAAAAAGGCTACTACAAAACAGAAAAGCAGTGGAGCACAGAAAGGAAAGAAACGACTGACTGCAGCCCATGTTTCCATCAGGGGAAAACACTTGCTAAGACTTAGATAAATCTTAGTTACAAAATCCAAGTACAAAGGTAGATATCTGAAGTGTGGTTAAAGTATTTCCATTCCCTTGCTTCTCCTGCCTTTTCCCCTCTCCCTAAGGAGCCAACACAGCTCTGGCAGTTCACACTGGCTGAGAAATGGGCTTCTATTCCTTAGACTGCCGTCATGTGCGTGCGTCGTCTCATTTAAGCTCTTCCATTCTGTTTCTCTCAGAGGCGCTGAGAAATCTGCTTTTGGGGAGAAAAAAAGAAAGAAGTGGGGAAGCTCATTAGCAATTTGTTTAGAATTTGAATGTCAGTGTAGTCACTTATGTCTAAGTGACTGAAAAATGTATGTGAGTCCTCTGACTTTCAGTAAGAGATCCAGCGTTCTAACATCAGAATAAACAGCATAATTACTGTGTGTATGAAGACATATTGGTCTCCATACAATGAGATATTCAAATCTGCTCTACTTGAATCAGATCACAGAGATATATTAAACACACATGGCAAAAGAATTCAGTGTAAGGGTAACCATGTGTTCTGCCAAGTCTTTCTATGCATGAATGGGCTGCCAGGGCACCATAGGCTACAGACAAAGTACAGGAGAGCTGTGTTCAGAGGCAGGGAAATGAGGTTGTGAAGGTATTTCCTCTTCATTCCCTCGAACATGCGAGTGTCTCCCATTTCTCTTCCTCTTTCACAGGCTGGTGCACCTCAAAAGCAATTCCACCAGAATTTACTGTAACATTACTGTATCATGGTTTCTTGGTATGGTTTATTACTGTGTATTTATAGCACCCAAGAGTGAGCTGGCTGCCTGAGAGGGGTAGCGATCACGAAGGCTATTCTCAGTTTCAGTTGCAGAATTGTTTTCACAGTTTGCAGTATTGTAGAAAACATGCCTCCTTTTCCAGCATCGCTGCAGCTATTTTCAAGCAGAGGTGCTTGAACTTGCTGGCTAGCAGCAGCGTGTTTATATGCCTGATAGGTGCTGAAGATTGATTGACATGTCAGAAAGCCAAGGCTTGGGCCCCTTGCTGTGCCTGAGATCATGTATTGCTGTGTACGATCAGGAGCAACCACTGTCAAAGCATAAGATGTCAATTTTTTGGCAGTGTTATTTCAACATCCAGATACTATGAAAAACATGGTAAGATGAAAACAGTAGCTGTTTTGCCTACTTGTAGAATTGTCTAAGCGTGGATACCATAGCAGATTGAGTTACACCCAGCTGCCAAAACAGACATGGAAAAAGTTTCTGCGGGTCATGGAAAAGTCTGAGCGCCAAAGCACGCCGCTCCTTGGGCGGCTGAGCTGCTGCAGAAACCTCGGTGTGTGACAGATCAGAAAAACACAAACGAGTCAAGGCCATGATTTCAGCTTTTACCACTCACAAGTGAGTGTGTGGTCATGTGGACAAGTTTCTCTGCTGAGAGTGCTGACTGATTTTAGAGGAAATTTTGTCTTGCTTTTTGTTCCCAGGGCATGTATGACAAATATGATGTACTAAACTTGGGTTTCTCTGGGTACAGCTGCTAATATGACCGTTGGGTACATGGGCATTTTCAGAAGATGTTTCTCATTTCCATGTGTTGATGGAGCCAGAATTTCAGGGTGGCAGGAGCAAGCTGGGAAGGCAGGAAAAGTCCAGCCCTTGCTCCTCTCTTGGCAGCCACTGCTGCTGCGTTCTGCAGAGCACTTACCAAGATGAGGACAGCAACTCACATGGAAGATAGGTTCTGGGGAGAAAACACCACTTCATGTGGCTGTCAGGGATACAAACCTGGGAAGAGATTTATCAGGAGAAGCCTGGCCATTTTTTCGGAAGTGGAAACTCACTGTTTCAAAGCAGAAAGAGAATGAGACCTACCTATCTCTTCAGGGAACCACAGCTGCCAGAAGAAAAGGTGTCAAATAGATGTGGTCATCAAACACAAATTTTTAGAGGCTTCAGTGGTAACTAGGGAAGGGGAGAAGGGCCAGAAAAGATTTAATGGGAATTGCATACACACATCTCTTAGAATAAAACTCAGGCTTCATAGTTTATTTCACTTAGAGATGGGCTGTGAGTTTATTTTTGCAGAATCAGTGAGGTAAAGCTGCAGTTTTAGAAAAAAACAAACCATGGATGGTTCCTATCCTCTTCAGTTTCATACAATTCTTTCAAGTCTATGTGAGGTTTTAAATACTAAGCCAGCACTCAGAGGTCAAGCTCAGTTTTTAATTTGTTTTTTAAATTAATAGCTCAAATGTAGAGCTAGACTACTGTAAGAACCTTTTCTACAGCGGTATTCTAATATTGAGACCAGCTACAACCCTATACAGCAACTTCAGTAGAAGGAAAACTTACACCATGTTTTAGTCTAAAAAAGACATGTTCTGGCTTTTTAAAAGCAAATGTAGTAACAGTCAGTTAGCACAATGGTAGATTTCTTCTTTCCAGGGCATGAAGTTGCCTTTTAATTTCACCAAGTCTATCTTTGAAGGGTGTGGAAAATCAAAAAGAGACAAATAAGCAGATAGTTAAGCTGGATAGATGTATTGACTTCATCAGACAACGTTTGTCTGGTTAAAACTCCCTTTCATCATTACGAGAGTCGGTTCATATCCTCCCCCTGTGGAAGTGGTTAGCTTTTAATTAATTCAAGAGATGCTATCAAAAAAGAGGGAGGTATTTTTTACAATCCCAAACCCAAAATAATACTGCTAAACAATACATAATTCATATCTCTTCAGAATTCTGAATGTGGTCAGAAATAAATAGCAGCACAGACATTTAAGAGCTATTCTCATTGAAAAATGTAATTAATTGGTGTTATCCACAAAATATTTCTGGGGGGGAAGGGGGGAGCAGCGTTGCTCTAATTACAAGTAATTGTTCTCAAAATCATGCAGCTCACAAGTTTTGCAGGCTAGACAGTGATTATGCATCAATACAGTAATCTATCACCTTCATTATTTTAGTCATCTGGGTATGATCATCAAACTTTGGAGTGTAACCCAGACAAGAAACCAGACATATCTCATGCTTCTATTCTTTCCAAATCATTTTTAAAAGAAAAATTTGCACTGGTGATGGAAATTTCAGTGCTTTTGTTCCAAATGAAGACAGTAAATTAAATTAAATTCCCCTTTGTATGTTATTTGATGATGACAATGTAAAGGATGTTCTTGTGACTTCATGATGGCCTGGGGGGCTCAGGGCACCCCAACACTTCTGCATTCTGCCACAGACTGTCTTTGGGGGCAGGAGATTTCACTTTTTGCAGTTTGTTCAGACTGCCTAGTGACAGTACCGGGAACTGGCTGCTGGACACCAAGCAGGGTGACCAGCTCATTGCTCTCTTTATCTAGACACCATGGTGGTGGTGGTGGTGATGCTCACACTGGCCATCTTTAGGTTCTCTGCCACCATAGAAGAATGATCAAACCTCCTCCCAACTCAGGAATGCAGGGAGTCTTAAACTATTAGTGTTTCTACAGCTTAACACTTGATCTATTGAAATGAAAGTAGCTAGCTAACCGCAATTTATTGTCATTACTATTATTGTTATTATTACCACTAGATGAATGCAGAGCTGAGTTTGTTATTGAGGCACTGCTCATCCCAGTCTTTAGTCACCCCTATCTGAGATACAACATAAGCACCCATGTAAATCAAAGGAGAGGATTAAGTGCTGTCCTGCATAAAGATGGCTTAAGTACATGTTTCATGAATCAGGGCATAAGCTGTTATTTTACTACTGTCTCTTCAGTACTACTTTTTCTACCTCATTAGAATGAGAGGATGCTTGCATAAATTCCTTATATTGACACACAAGACTATGCCTGTCTCCCAGAGAATTTGGAGATTTCTTTCCTTTTCCCCCAAATTAATAAGTGCTGTCACCTGCATCGCTAAACACCAACTCGCTGCTTACTGCTAATAAGACCTCCACGTAATGCAGCTAACAGTAGTATTTCAAAAATAGAGCTCTCCTGTTCCCAGCATGTCTGACAAGAATACATTAGAGGCACCTGTCCCTGCCACCAATATTTTGTTTTCTCTTCTTTTACGTGGGAAGGAAGAAATCTAAAGCATTGAAATTTTCCTTGAAAGCAAAGCAAATGCTAACACAGGAATCTCTGTTTTCTATCCTGCATCCCCTCTTTCAATCCTCTCCAGCCACAGGGAAATTTTCAAAAGTAAGTAAACATTAGAAACATATCCATTTGGGTAAGAAACTAAAATTATCTCTTTCTTAATAATTTTCATGTTAAAACCATCAGGTAGTAGGAATTTTTTAAATTACATTTGAAACTATGAGACTGGCTCTTTGCTCACGAAGTCAAAGACAAATATACTGCAATATACCGCAAATATATTGCAAATATGAGCAATCTCAAAACAAGTCCATCATGCCTGTTACCCGTCTGGGTCAAGACCAGTAACAATGGGACAATAGAAACTAAGGACTGGTAAAATGTAGATGTTCCCCATGTCAAAGGATGTGAAGCAGTGCAATATGCTTCTATATACTTTGTTTGAATTGCAAGGGTAGATCTGTAGACTGTGGGACGGGCTCCTTCAGACCTTAGCTTCAGCCGTTTGTCCTGTATACCTTATCACCTGAGGTAGATTCCTTGGATCCCTCCAATGTCAACAGAGGGAAATAGGTGTTTTGGAGACTCAATTCATCTGGTCAAATATAAATGTCAGTCCTAGAAAATGGTGAATAGGTACCTCCTACCGCCTATTTCTCTGTACTGACTTCAAAAGGAGCCTTAAGTGACGTTAACATCTCGGATGGTAACATCTGGATTTACTTAGATGAATCCCAGGATGCTGGGTTCTCAGATGCATCCTCAGACTTCCCATGTCCGCTCAGCTTCTCCTACTAGCCTCTGCTTCCATCCATTGGTATTAGTTTTATTTGGATGTCTTCTGTTACAAAACAACTGATTTGTGCTTTTATCTCTGTGACAATGACAGTGTAAGCTGACAAAATACTTCCACGCCACAAATGTCTCCCCTGTTTAGGGTGGTTTGTGAATTATTTCAGTTTTCCCTAGCACTTGAGCAGAAGATTTGAATAGTCTTAGGCATGGATTTAATAGTAGATCAGACTCAGTGCAGTTCCCATTCAAAATATCTAAAAAATGTCCATTGACCAACAAGGAAACTGGATTGAGTCTCCTAAGTGTATTATCATGAAGCCAGCCAAGGCAGCGCTGTAAATCAGTAATTCTAATTTCAATGAAATCCATTGACAGTAGTCAAGAACATAGATGTAAAATTGTTTCCTTTCTTATTCATCTGAGAAATGAAACATGCTACAGGAAAGAAAGGTATACCCACACTGCACATTTGTGGGGTTTTTCCCCTGTCATTTTTCGGTGTTGCTGTCATGTGAAGAAACAGACAGTATTGCCTCATTCTCCTAATGATTTATATGGCATTTCAAGTAGGATCTCTTCTCTTGTTTAATGCTTGATCTCAGCCCAACCCTATTTTCAAATAATGATGGACCATTTATAAAAAGAAGTAGCAAAATATACTGAATAATCACACCTTCCAAAAAGATTGCTTAACACTTGCTGCAATTGCTTACCCAGATTTGATTCTATTTCTTTATACATGTCCCTGCTCAGCTTTTTAGTAGGATTTCCCTATACCCGGCTTTCAAGTACCTGGCAGACCTGACACTGCACAAACCTCACAGAAGTTGCTCAGACAAATCTTTATAAGGTAAATGTGTAACAGAGTGACCTCAGTCTGAAGTTTCCTTCTTTCCTGTTTTCTGGAGTAAGAATGTAAATGCTGTTTGAAAAAGCCGCCCCTTTTAAACGAGGAGTCTGCTTTATAAATAATAAGGTTGTATCCATTTTCTTTTACCAAGTTAGTCATCTTTTGACTATTCCATCTGCTTCTAGATCATGTAGTAATAAGGAATAAAGGCACTTTATGGACCTGATTTTCCAAACACTTACCTCACTGTACAGCAGAAGTAACTCCCCTGTAGTTGTTAGGTCTGATTTCTCTCATACTTCATTCTTGCCTGGCTTCCAAAAAATGGGGGTGTGGGGAGGGGGGACCCAGGCTAGGCAGATCTTCTGTCCCTCTCCTTCACAGGCTGCTTTAAGCTGTGTCTGACAACAGTATTTTCTATCCTCTATCACACCAGTGGAAAATGGCATCAAGTGTAAGGAGCCCCAAGACTTGGAGAGTCCCTTTTTTAAATGTACACATTTTATGGTTACACTAAGTCTCATTGTGATGAAATAAACTCTGCACATTGAAATTGGCACTATTTTGGTCTGTAATCTTTTGTGTTCACAGTTGTTAAAGAAAGTAGGTTGAGTCTTCACAAAAATGTTAGTTTGCCGGGGAAAAAAAAAAGCCGCAGTAAAGTGACACTTTGATTATAATTAAAAACCTTTCAGTTGATTTAACAGTTCACTTTAGGCATTTTTTTGAGCTGTGGAAATAGCAGTGCTTTTAAGATAATGAACATTGTATGATTGCTAATGAAATCCACATATGCATACGTATATACATACACATACGCATATATATATATATATGAGGTTTTTATGCTGTGCATTTATCCATCTACATATATATATGCTCCTCTTAGATTTACTTAAAAAGAAATCAAATGGGAGGGAAAGCACATTTTCCAAATATGGCTCTAATTGTCTTTTGTGCATGTTCTATAGATCATTACTGACTGTTTACAAACCTTGCTTGGAATGGCTTTACGGCAACAGAGAGGGTAACATATCTTCATTGTTTATAAAATGACAGCTCCTAATGGACCATATTAGCTTTAACACAAACTATTAAATCCTTTTCATTAAATTATTCTGCACTCTACTTTGGAATCTTGTTAGCTCTGGGAAGTAGGTGCAAACTCCTAAGGAAACATGAGCACACATTGAGACTATTACAGATAATGTTTATTAAATAAGCCTCTGAGGATGTTTTTCTTGGGTTGCTCTCAAGCATTTTGAAGGAGTCATGTTCCATGTTTGAGGTCCCATGTTTCTTCCTCTTAAACTATGAGCAGCTGTAGCACATGACCTACTTCTGTAGAACCCTGTAATGATTTCCTTCCTCCAGTGGCTTCAGGAGTCCCTCTTCTGCCCTGTGAAAAAAGGGACAAATATTTTAATCCAAGCAAAATGCTCAGGCAGGTTTTGTTGGTTTCAGGGAAGAAACTCAATACAGCTACATCACCGAGCGTAGGCCTCAAATTGGAACCATCTGGCCCGCAGAAGCACCATGAGATCTTTGGGGAAGGCATGGATAGTTTTTGCCTTGGGCTGTAACTCATACACCTGCAGAATGGGTAGACATGTTGGCAGACAAGCTGGACTCGTACAGCAATACAAGCCTTCTCTCACAGCGCTGTGGCAGAGACGGAGTTTGGAAATTACGTTGACACGTTTAATAAATGCAATCACTGTACTGCATGCTCTCCGGATAGCAAATATTCAGCTGCACTCACCATTAAGTTAATTCAGACAGGTCTGCACTCTAAGGCCCGTGTCTTTTCGCCCTTCTCACACAATCTCTTTGAAGGCAAAATAAGGACAAGGGAAGGAAGATGGTAAGCACAAAAACATGCATTACATCTTAAGACTGCCCCTTGCAGGAGGTAGCCTCATGTGATATTCATGTGAATTGGATTAGATTGAGAAGGGATTCTTGTTGGTAAATATTACAGCTCTTTGGGAACACAGAAAGGTATAAGAATGCGGGTGTCAGTGCAATCTAAAATAATCCATTCACCTCGGTGGGAGGGTTGTAAAATCTCTGGGCTGGATGCAGAAAGAAAGAGAAGCCACACGCAGACTCTGAAGGTCACGACTCGAGAAACTGTCAGAAAGAGGCGGTGTCTGAGCCCAGCCAGAAAATGAAAATACACATCACAGAGGCAGGAGGACATATATACTTTGACTGGAACGTTATCAAACAATTAGGATCACAGGTTTTCCTGGAGCTCTGTTCAGCACCTGGGTTTCTGCTGGCAGCCTGGCGGATGGCAGAGCAAAACACCAGAACGTGACATTTGCACCTTTGTGATCTGTAGTTGCAAATGCTATTTTGCACCTGCAAATTTGTGCCCTGACCCTACGGGCACTCTTCAGACAAAACTCCCAGTGGTCCCTCGGGGCTAAAAGGTTAAGGCCCGCATCACTGGACATCAATACAGTGTTATTCTCCTTTTAGCAATGTAATGTACATGGCATTGTAGGCAGAATTTCTGATGCCGGGTCAGAAAGCGTTGCTACTCACATAATGCAGCAGATACGCTGGAGGGGAACAGGTTTTCCCCAGCCTTCTCCATCCGCCTAGAAATCGCACTGACTGTATCAGTCTTTCCATTGGGAAAGTTTACACCCTGAATCTCAATCTGTACTTTCCCATACTCCTGAAGAAGTCCAAAGAGAACAGTTTGGCACAACTCTGCTTTCAATGTACTCTATATTGCTAGCATCTGGAGTCATGTACATGGGCTATCCCAGCCCGGAGACAGGGAATAAAATAGACAAAATACGCACAAGATTGCAGTCTAGTCCTGTGAGACACGGTATCCTGAGCACTGTTGGCTCCTGTTATTTTCTCTTTAGGAGGTGCCGAAATGTTTTCAGAGCTAAATCCTCAAGGCAACTTTCTAATTGTTTCACTTGGAGCTAGACTGTGGTAGGAATAAGACTACGTACAGTGTGTAAAAAATCAAATGCAAAGTCTCTAGCTCTCCTCTCCTGCACCCCTCTGTAAATGAGAAGCAGCTCTACAGAAGCCAACAGAACAGTGCCAGTGTAAAATGGATGACCGAGAGAGCATAAGCAAAATATTTTTTTCTGAGATCTATAGAGATATTATGGAGATTTTGTGGATAGTCAATTAAATATAACAGGAATAAAGGTGGAGCTATCTCAAAGGATAGTGCTCCAAAATGGGATTGTTAGCTCCCATCTCAGTCCTGTCTGATTTTGGAAAGGACTCTGACG
Organism: Pterocles gutturalis; assembly: GCF_000699245.1. Taxonomy (NCBI): domain Eukaryota; kingdom Metazoa; phylum Chordata; class Aves; order Pterocliformes; family Pteroclidae; genus Pterocles; species Pterocles gutturalis. The sequence continues at coordinate 30,849 of NW_010128947.1, read as the reverse complement.
TGCCGACACATAAGAATGATGGGATACAGTATGTGTTGCCAGAGACAAACCTCCTTCTGCAATCATATTTGATTTACTTTTGCTTTTCACCATACCTTGGTTCACCTCGCCTCGCAGCAACTCCTCACTGCTGTCCATGCAGCCAAGGTAGCTTTGCCTAATACACAGCTCCAACAGTTTCCAGCACTGCTTCAGCAACAAGATGAGAGTTAATGAGGCTCAACACATTTCCTACCAAACTTTATGGGGAAAACCCCTTGAGTGAGAGCAGGAAATCCATCTTGTAAGAATTAGAATGTGGTCTCAGTTCCTCAACTAGAAGCTGGAGAGAATATTGATATTTTTCAAAATATCAAATACTAAAAATGTGGGGGTTCCCCAGCCAAATTTCCCTTCGGTTCAATGGGACAATTTTTCATTTCAGTGTCATTTAGATTTCTGGAATAATTTATTATATGCTTCAAGAATATTGAAAATTTCCTGAAGCCAGATTCTGCTACCTTTATTTATGCAGGCTCTGCATAGGCAATCCCACTGCTATGAGGCAAAAAAGTGCTATTTGCTATAAGAGAAGGTGGGCAGAATCAGACCTTTCCTAAAAGCCTTCTGAAAGATGGGGAATAGCAAAAGGGCCCAGGTTTCAACAAGTGCATTTTGACAAATAACTAAATTACCGTGTGATCCCAACCAGCAAACCAGGGAGGCTTACCACAGCCTTGCTGAATGCCTTTAACAAACAGAAATTCCCCCACCACATTCTGGGAATAATAACAGCAAAAAAAAAAGGACATCTTTATGAGCGGAAAGCAAATGCAGCTGTGAACCTGGGAGGCCAGGTAAAAGGATATGTAAGCATATAAAGAAAAAAGTACTTTCCCTTAGCAAGTTTTTTCAGTCATCTGGCTCTTCCCACTCTCCCTGCCCCAGTCCCAGGGGTGATGGTCCTCATGGCACACTTTTCCAGACACACACCAAGCCTGACATATGGGTTGCAGCCTCAAGCCAAATGTCTGCTTCCAGATGTGCCTGCTGGCCCCAGCGGAGCTGCTTCCCTGTCCCACAGCCTGCGACCCCAGATTGGCAGCTAAACTTTCCTGGGGTACCCAGCAAATAAGTGACTGCCCACATCCTGATCCTTCCTTAGCTCTGCCCCTGCTCTGGTTTCTAACAGACACCTGAGAGATGTTCTGTGCATACAACACACTTCACAGTGCTGACTGTCCCCTCTCTGTCCAGACACGGGCATTTGTTTCCTGTGGAAACGACGGTATGGAACAGGAGAAGGAGGATCCATTTTAGAGACAGGTCCCATGCCTGCACATGGCCAGGATGTGGGGAGATCCAGCACCCGAATCCAGAAACCGGCAAGCACTCTGGGGCCCCATGATTTAGATGTCATTCGAGTGCTGCTAGAGAAGTCATGCATATGCAGTTTACAGGAATGGAGCAATTTTATGCGATACTTTTCCCTTTCCATCAGTAAAGGCAATAGAGAGCTCTTTCTCCTCTGGAGCTTCAGGCCGTGGAGTTCATTCTGAAATGTGCACAGTCTTTTGCGATTGACACAGTTCCAGCTATTGATTTTCTTGACTTGTTCATAAGTTAATATTTACCATAAACATCTTGATGAGAAAATTTATAAAAAGAAGACATTTTCAAAACAGCAGAAGCTGGGGAGATAATGAACCAGACACAGCTTTAAACACGATATTTTAAAAAGCATTAAACCTTCCTTCCCTTTTTTTAATTAGTGGTAAAAGGAAAATATGAAAAAAACGTTCAAAAACCAGAAGGGTGATAAGAAGCTTTTATTGTTGAGTTCATTACTGTGATTATTTTGGGAGAGAAGACATTTTTCTTTTAATTCATGAGCCAGAAATGAGCTCTTTGGAGGCTGTATTAAAAAGATCTCCGTAAAAATGACTGCGAAAAGATGACTTTGCTAGAAAATTCTAGCTGGTTCACCCATATCCAGATGCCTGAGAAGCTTGATTATGCCTTGACTGACTCTTGCCTACCCTCATCAAAGCATGTTCAAGCCTGGGAGCTCCCAGAAGCCAGCGTCCTACCAGCAGAGGATGTGATGGGATTGGGTGCCATGAGCAAAGGCTGTGGGTTCAGCTTTGACGAAGGACTGTGTTGCAGCAGCTGGACCATTTGTGAATGCGGGGGGACTGGTTCACTCCCCTCCAGCCTGTGGAAACCAGGGTGCAGCTTGTAGCCCTGGCGTGGGCTTCGCTAGTCTGCCGGCTGGGGGTCCGGCACTCATTTGTCACCACGCTGCCCTGGAAATGTCAGCAAATGTATCTCTCCCCCTTCCCCTCTCCCCAGCCCTGTGCTGGGGGCAGCTGCCGACAAGCTCACCAACAGTGAGGGCAATGCATGAAAGAAAACACACAGCCGACAGAAAAACTAAACGTACATGGCGGGGAATAATATTTCATTTGTGCGGTAGCAGCCCTGCCCGAGCAGTGTAAATAAAGCAGGTTACTGAGACCTGAATATACCACTGTTTATAAATGCTAGCCCTTCTGCCTGGAGACGTGCGTGAGGAGAGCTGGACACTCATGAGGTCACCCTGCCGCATTTTATGATTTACATAAATCATGTCAACACCGCTAGCAGGAGCGGTGGGCGAGTGGGGCCTCATGAAGTGAGCCATTCAGCCTCCTGTCACAGGTCTTAAAACAAGTAGAAGCTGTTAAAGGGCCCACCAAATCTCTTAAAACGCAGGTGGGATGAGGGATAATCCAGCTGGGAAAGCAAGGCATGCACCCACCCCTCACGCCTCAGCTGACAGCAGCCTTCCCGGGCTCTAAGGAGCAGAAAGACAGACAAAAAGTGAGCATTGGCAAAGCCCAGGAGCTGAACTTTTTATTAATGTTCACCTTCACAGAGGCTAGTGTGTCCCACTAAGCAATCACTCATGAAGAAAATGCCTGAGCCGCCTGCTGAAGGTGAAGAAAACACCCCATGGTTGCTGCATGCGGTACCCTTCCTCGCCTTATTTACCAAGCACATGGAAAATTTTATTTTTTTGCCAGAGGAATCAATATTCCGGGACTAAACGGAAGCCCCTTGGCAGGTTTGCCTTGCATCCGAGTGCCTGTGGTTTGGGGGCTGGAGAGGAAAGCAGAGCAGGGACAGAGGCAGCAGAGCAGTGCACAGCTTCCCATGAATTTCCTTTTGACTCCCTGGGAGCTCCATGTCCAACCGGGATCACGCAATACAAAGACAAAACTGCAGCTAAGGATAAAAGTAGCAGAGACAAACAGTTTTCCTTTTCCTTGCCACTTCAGAACCATGTATCACTATGGGGTTGTCCTAATTTTGGAGGACAGTGGTCCCTTTTTGTCCAATTTGCCCAGCTCTGGAGACAGATGATGCCATCAGGGTGGGTGCCTGAAACAGTGAGGATCTCGCTCGCAGTCTTTAACTCTGACCAAATTTCAGCTCTAATAACATGTAATTATGTAAAATAATTGTAAAAATTACAATTACATATGAATTGTGTATAATTATGCAAAAGAAATTTAAAAAATATCAAAGCAATACAAAATCCTTATGATAAATTGCTGGTATATGGATATGTACTATTCACTGCTCTTAAATGCAAGCTGATTTAGAAATATTACTTTGACCATAAATCAACCGTGTTCTGTGTGATTCCTGTTGATCTACAGCTGTGACACATTCTCAGAGAAAAACACATGTAAATATCAGAGAAAATTGGGAAGTGTTCTGGGTAGTCTTTTTCACTGGAAAACGTGGATTTGTGAAAATCAAATCCTTAGGGAGGAGAGGGGATTTTTTTATGAATACGCCATATTCAAATACAATTGGAAAAATGTTTTTTAAAATTATAAAAATATCCTCTTTGTATACTTTCAAAGGAAAATATGTAATTTTTAGGCTGAAAGTATGCTTCTGTTTTGAAATCAAAGTAAATTTACCCTAAAAATGTAGAAAAACCCCCCCTTGTCAAAACACTTGAAAGCTTACCAAAGACCAACATTTCAGAAGTACTTTTTGATCCAATCTAATTTTTGGATTTTATTCTTTATATTCAATTTTCTTTCAAGATTTGCACTTTTGGGGCCAATCTGAGACAGGAAAAGTTCTTGCAGTTATGCAAAGTATAATAAGAGCAGAAACCCCCTTTCTTTGACCTTTGCAGATGTGTAAAAATGTGTTTACAGGAGACCACAGACAGATCACGCAAGCTCTAGTATGTTCTCCAGACAAGCTTCAGCAAGCCGGAATGAGGTGGGGGAGATCTCAGTCCTTCAACTCTAGCCCTCCCCACCCCTTGGGGCCAGCAGATAATCCCTGCTCTGCTTCCCCAGTTTCATTTTGGACCCCAGGGAAAGCTTTTTACCTAAAGGAGAAATGCAGAGGTGCCCTGCAGCTGGTGCCTTCCCCCTCTACCTAGAAGTGTCACTGCGGTGGGGTCCCTCCTTTGAATAGGGGGTGACCTCTGCATCCTAGACTGGTCAAGGTCATAGCTTGGAGAAGCAGATACCTGGTACTTGAAACAAAGCCCTGACTAAAAGAAACAAAAGATTTTTGATACTGTGCCCTCCTGACGGTGACTTATTTTCAGGGGCAATTAAATGCTAAGCATCGGTCTGTTAAATTTAGTGGCAATTTCAGTTGTAGGTGGCATCAAGTCAAGGACAATTTCAATTTCAGGGCAGTTTTTATTTAATGTTTTGAAAATGAGAGTGCTTTCTATTCAACAGCAGCTTTTTTTGAAATAATTTAGCTTAGCCTGCTTCTCTGTGGCCCTCATCCTGAATCTCAGAAAGGACCTCACTCACAGCCAGAATCCTACTGAAAATCAGGTGTTTTCAGCAGGGAGACTGAACTGCCCTAAGCAGAGGCTTGGACCTTCTGTTCATGCTTCTCTCAATGTGTGGAAGGTTATCAGGATCCAGGGGGTTTCTCCCTCAAGGCCCCCAACCCAGACCCATTGGTAAGACCCTTCAGGAGAAGAGAGTCATCTGCAGGATTTGATTTTGGATGCAGACCCAGATCAGAGCTCCGGAAGTTTGCAAAGGTATTTTGTTCAGGCATGTCATTTGGTTCCCTATGGGAGTGGGTGTGCGTACCCACACATACCAGCCTGCATAGCTGTACTTCATCTCTCTAGAGGCAAGACCTTCCCTGAGTTGCCTTCCTTAAGACTCAGGTTTTATATTACCAGGTAAATTTCCTTTCAGCTTTATTTGCATGGAGCAAGAGTGACATTCTGTGGCCAGTTAGATTTATGGCAGCACTCTTTCACTCTCTTTTTTCCCCTCTCATAAATACCTCAGGGTATAAACCATCCTCTGATAGTCTTTTGTTTTGCTTGTGGCTTCTATCATGCTTTGTGAGAAATAAAAATAGAGGAGTTCTCAAACACATTTCTGTGGCATAAAATCCTTAGGGACTGCTTTACCACGAAATCCTGACAAATTCAGATGTCTATGTACCAATTACTATTTTATGAGAGCAACGCCTGATCGTAATGTAAGTAACCAGAAGCATGAAGAGACTACGAAACGTTCCTTGAGCTCCACTCTAGCTGGCTCAGTCCTTTGTACTTGGAAGGGATGAGGAAGCCATGTTCCAAAACCTTATAAAAAATAAAGTGGAATGCTGTTTAAAACAAAGCAGTGGGCTTTTTAGGCACTTATGTGCTCCAAATAATACACCAATGACACTAAATTGAACACATTTAGCTGTAAACATGATATTATACTTCACAGTTTCTAGTGGTAAAACACCAGACAGTCCATGCTGAGGAGAAAAAGAAACAATATGCAAAGAGCAAGGCTCATCACAAGAGTAGTAACAAAAGGGCCAATGGGGAAAAAATTCCCAACAAAACCCCAGCATTTTCCAGTGGTTTAAAGTCATAACACAGCTCAGACACACATGGTACCAAAAGCAACCTGCTTGGTTTAAACAATGGAGAGCAGGCACTGGAGTTTATGTTGTTCCTCTGTTTATTAAAAACGGATGGGAGCACTTGACAGAAAAATCAAACTTCTGGTCATGGCTCATTAATCTCTGTTGTATCTGTCAGATATGTGTGTCTAGAGTTTCAACAAGGCTCTAGAACTGAGATTACTGCTGAGCTCTGGTGTTGTCTCTAATTTTGAATGAGGGGAAATGCCATCCATCACCATAGGCAAGAGGGCAGCACGGGGTCACTTCTCGTGGGAAGTGGGAGCATCCAAACCATGGGCCATCTCCCTGCCCCATGGTTTGGATCTGATTTCAGAGGCAGTGACACCTCTGTCCCCTCCTCACCACAACCTATATTTTGGCTGGCTGCCTCCCCTCCCTCTCCCCTGAAAACCAGAGTCAGCACTCGCCACCAAAGCACATCCCCATTGGCGTTAGGGTGATGACAAGGGTGATCTGTGTTGGCGGTGGATGCTCCTTCATCCCCGGATTCTGCTGTCTTGCAAAAAAAGTTTCAGTCGCATTAATCTGCTGCAGACAGTGGAGCTCCTCCAGTGTAAAACCAGGGTAAGTGATGGGCTCAGCAGGCCTAGAGCAGGCTCAGCAGGACTGAGATGAATATGGTATGAAACAATTAGCTACAGATGGTATAGGAATCTCATTTTCTGGAAATACAGATTTTGCCTGGAGATCTTTCTATATATATTGGATTTGTCAAACTGATAATGACTTGAACATTTGGAGAGAGAGGATAACCCACTGCAGGGCCAGATGCGGCTGCAATGGGGAGAATGGAGGATGTGTACTATCCCTGAAACGTGGCTGTCTCCCCATCACATCACCACGCCAATCCATGGTTGTGGGAGGATGGCCAAGGCCCTGAGCAGAGCAGGGTAGGGAAGCTTGCCTGCTGCCTCCCCTTATGCCATTACTTTCCTTATTTGCTTGGACATTGGTCATTTCATTCGCTCATTCCTCTCTTCCCTGCTTTCTTCTTTTTTTTTTTTCGTTACCAGTGACGCTGTTTCCAGAGCTAGCAAAACTGCCAGGCACTTTGAGGGCGAGGCACAAGATTTAGCTGCTGCTTCACTTGACCACAAAACAGAGACAGTTCCGAATGGAGGTTTCCAGCTCTGTCAGCCAGAGGACAGGCTATGGACTCCTTTCAGTTTTGGTACCACTAGCAAGAGTTCTTCTTCAGGCATGAACAGTGGATTCACACAGCACAAATACATACATACAGAGAAAAATAACAAAGAGGATCTGCTGTTTTACAACTGCAGGTACACCACAGGCAGGCAGTCTGATCCGCACTGCCCACAAACGGCAAATGGTAATAGTGGGACTGTGTAAAAGGCACATTTGCCAGCTCCCTTCTCAATTAAACACATGGAGTTTCCCTCAAGGGGATGTCTCTCCTGCCTGCCAAAGTCTGTCCTCAAGATCAGCCTTGCCCGCTGTGCCAACGGCAGGCTTGCAGGCATGGCTGCTGCATGGCGCTTTGCATCATATGGAAAGCCACATTCCCGGGGAAGCCCGGGTGTGTTGCAGAGCCTGTCTGCACGGCAGTCAGCTGGACCGTGAGCAGGCAGTTGGCAAGTGGTGAAAAGCAGAGCTTACCCTTCTCTGTGCTGCAGCTCGCCGTTTCTGAGAAGCACAGGCACAGCCCTGTGTTTCAACTGTAGCAGAGCTTGCCCATGCAGGGCACTTCCCAAGACCATTTTGAAGACTAGATTTATAAAGTTTGACCTATTAAGAAATAGAATGTCCTATTTGATCTTAATGGACAGGGTGAATCCAGCCGCCCACTAATCTACCTGCAATGTGGCGGACTCCTCTAATCCCAAGAGTAAATTCCAATCGTCATAATGTTAGCTCCCATCTCTTTGAATATTTTTCTGGTAGGGTTTTAGGAATCTGGATTATTGGGCTTCTTGATCTGTTGATTCTTGCAGACATGTGAGCAGCTGTACTGGCTGGTGTAACTTGCTGTTGCCCAGAGAAGCCTGTGCAGCTGTATATATATATTTGCCGCATTTCTGAAGTTTCTCTGTATTTAACACTTAATTTTTTTTCAACAAAGCATAAGTGACATAGGAGCCACTTTCAACAGTCACATCAGCACTTAAACCCAGATCCTTTAAGCTATTCAAGTACTTAGATATATATATACCTCGGTGGAAGTGTTTCAGACACCTCGGCAGGTTAGATGAGTAGCTTCCACTGAAATCTGCCCCTAGTCCCAGCTTCCCCTAAATTGCTTTAAGTTGTTCCTTTGGGATTTAGATACTGAGGTGACAGGTACCTAAGATAGCTGGGTGACATGCATAACGTAAAGATGAGCATTGCACTGAGGGATGCAGGATCATTCTCAGCTGAGTGACAGCTCAGGAAAAGGCTGTGTTGCCCTCCTAGGCACCTCTGGGCCACCAATAGCCCTGGAGTAAAACTGTCAGGCAGTAAGTGCTGACAGGGGCCCTTGAGGGTGTGAAATTTCTTATGCTGATACAGGAGGTAGGGCACAGGGAAAATCTCCATGGTAGTCAGCTTTTTGGGAGCTGAGCCTTAGCAGTGAGCCTTTGAAGAGAGAGCACCACAGGTCAGCTTGGACATAACTGGGAGCAGAGAAGGGACCCACACATCAACCTGACAGAAATACAGGTTTGTTTCATTGAAATAGAGAGTGACAGCATTTTTGATGGCAACCTGTGAGGGAGCTGGACTCTAGCCTCCAAAAATCTGATACAGCTACTGCCAGGCAGGCAATAGCCGAGCATCCTTGTTGAGCTGTATCACTTCCTAATTCTGTGCATCAGTTAAACAAAGCCACAAACTATGAACCCAGGATTTGTTCTCTTCTTCCATTCTTTTGGGTGCTACCTTTTTTCCAAGAGACATAGAGAAACCTGAGGTTACAGAGATGCTCCAACTCTACTCCTATCTCCAGATCACAGAAGATACAGGAGACCTTGGAGACCCTTACTGGGTGGTGTGGCAGCAGCACTCCTTTTCCTCTTGAGAAGACTTTGTGTCTCCCTGGAGAGACTCACAGAATCATAGAATGGTTTGGGTTGGATAGGGACCTTTAAAGGCCATCTAGTCCAACCCCCCTGCAATGAGAAGCTGTGAAGTTCCCTTGGGTGATGTCATTTGGTGCTACCATGTAGCACAAACAGCATTCTTAAGCAGCCACCATGTCCTTTGCCTTCATGGTTTCCTTTTTCTTCTCTGTTGCTGGTAATTTCTTGCATGCATCTGTTACTTGAACAAAATAAAATGTTGTTTTCAAATGTATAAATATACAAAAATAAGTTACTTGGAGTTTGCTGGGCAGGTTAGTGGAAAGCAATTACAAACGTTTTTATGCTTAGCAAAATATGGCTGAAGACGTTATTTGCTTTCAACTGCAAAACCAGAAAATACTATAAACCCTTTTGTTACATGAGACAACGTGTCACTGAATACAGAATCTTTTTATGAAAGGAAAGCTGAAAAACCCAATGATATTATACTCAGTTACACTGAAACTGCAACCTTTCCTGCTGCATCTCTGCTTCTACCATCAGCCATACAAAGCCCTTCTTCTTACCACAGAATATATCAGCTGCAGGTCTCCAGTTAAGTCATGTGTGAAATGTGCTTGATACCAAATGAATGGATGATCATAAAACAGCGTTCCTTTTTCCTGGAAACAAAAACCAGTGGTGATACGTAGTGCTTCTGTTTTCAGAAAAAGACTATAGTACCAGATGGCTAACACAACCGTAACAGCCAGCTGCATCTGGATTAAAAAGTTTGGATGGTGTGAGCTAATCTTTAAAAAATGCCAGATAACTTTTATCTCTTTAAATCATGTTACTGCTCAGTGTATTTCCTGCTCATGCCATCTTAGGACTGCTCAAACATGCCTTAAACATGTCCATTAAGCATGATTAAAAGGAATGAAAGGCTAGTAACTATATTTCTTAAGTCAGAGGTCAGCTTTTGGGATACGATCCAAGATCCACTGAAGGTAATAGAAGACGTCTCACTGATTTCTGTTGTCTTTGAACTAGGAGCCTAGTAGCTATTTCCCTTGTCCACATCTATTATGGCTGCAGATGAAACTTATGTTGGTTAAGGAAAAGAACAGAGAAGACAAATTGTTTCTTTGGATAAAATGACTGGGCTTCTCATACTTAAATATACCTTTTCCCATGAAAGCAGAGATGTCCAGGTAACAATGTGTGTCTAGCTACGTAACTTGAATACTGAACAGAAAAAGAAGAAACACATCTTTTTGCTCTATATGATTATGAGACATCCAAAACAATAATTTGTAGGGAGGCACTGGGCTTAGCTACAGATGCTTGCATTGTAACAGTCAGACATTGTTTCAAATGAGTTTTAATTCAATATCTTTCAGAAGCAGCTAGAAATGAAATCCACACACTGTTGGATGGGAAAGTTGTTAGCAAGGGCTTTTGAGGAAGAAAGCATTATGATTCTGTGAACAGGAAGGCCAAAATATGTGGCTGATAGACTCACAGAGGACACCCTTACTTCTCTCCACAGACTGTGCCAGGCTACCAAACAATATTTGGAGTCGTAGCTGTTGGGTTGGCTTTGCTTTTCCTTCCCCTCCATTTTCTTTCCTGTAACGGCATCATCATAGCTTAAAAATTTCACAATTTCCCACCCTAATCTTTGATACAGTGTCCGAGACATTCAATGGGAAAAGTCTCACAATTGCTCAGCATTTTGCGATGTTAAAATGTCACAGTCATTCAAGAATTTTTGATGCAGGAACATCTACAAAACTGCCTGACTCACTCAACCAGGATGGAAAAGAGAAGAGCCTTGCAATGCCTTACACTGTTCCTTGAACGTTGGCTATCTTAATGGGGTCAGTGGTGACATTTATCTTGAAAGCCATCCAGTAAGAAAGAAAGTTCTCACGCAGTCTTCCTCACAGATGGTGAGACCTGCCAGCAGTTTTACGGCTCAGCAGTGAATGGCTCTGCAGCTGTTGGGGCATACCTGCTGGAAGGCTGCCTGAGTGATACAGCAAACATGTGCGTCAAAAAACCCTGTCGCCACTGGTGGGTTCCTTTGTTTAATCTTCCTCCAGCAAACAAAAAGCGTCTTGGCCTCAAAACAATGGGAGGGAAGGAGAAAAATAAGGGGAGAGGGTGCTACTGAAAGATTTAGTTAAAGTCTATTCTTCTCTGGTATTTCTCAGAGTAGGGGTCAATGGTTTAAGTACAACAGGCTTGATTCACTGCCTGGATGAAGCAGATGGGGCAGGCCGCCAGGCAGCGGCTTCCAATAAAAGCTGCGGAGGGCAGCTTTAACTTTTCTTGCAAACCAAAGGGCCAATATAATAGTGAGAAAGTGGGACCTGACCCTACTCAGCCTTCACTTCCATCTGCTCCCAAGAATCCTTCACACAGCAGTTTAGGTCAGAAGGGCCAGCTGAACCAGCCCTCTCCTCCTCTGCCAGTGGCCTGGAGATCCAGTACAGGAATTTGCAGGCAGTCTTCCTGCACAGGGGTGTACAGCCATTGCCTGAGACCACCCAGCCCTGGCGTGTTGTATTATACTCTCACCTGGTGCCCACATTATATTGCAAGATGAGGTGCTGCACCACCCCATCACAAAAGATGCTCTTGCCTAAAAAAGGAGACAATCTAAGCATGAAACTAGAGACGTCAGTGGGAACATGGGCATTGATAAGGAAACACAAAGCAGTGAGCAGCATCATGGTAAGGTGGTGCAGCACCATGAAAGGTGTTCAGCATCATGGTAAGGAGCCAGTTGCCTGATTGCTCTTATATATTTTGCACGCATTAGGACACTTTCAAAGCAGGGAATGAGGCAAGTTAACAGACATCTGCTGGGAGTTCCTCCCAAGAGAAGGCTTGAACAAAAGGGTGAAAGTGTTTATTTGGAGGTGTAGTAAGTGGGCAGTAACTATGGTTTCATGAGACAACTAGATGTAAGAGTCAAAATAATGTCAGTGATAATAGGTCAAATAGGAACAAACAGTGAAGATCCTGGAAAATGGAAACAGGCCATCTATACCAGTTGCTATAACAAGATGGAAGCCAGAAGAGAGAAGCAAAAAGATACAGTCAAGCTGCAGTCTAAAAGAATTATTTTTTCAGTAGCAGTCAAAAGATTTCAGTGGCACTCAACTTTCCATGATTTGACTGTGATGGTTGCACAATTATTACTGAAGACTCCTTTCCCTTCTAAAGCTGGAATAGACTCTAAGGAATCTCTCAGTGACCTGACAGCAGAATAACTGAAATTAACACCTGAAGACAGCTACTTCTTATTGAAGTTTTTAGCATCAGTGTTCTCTGAGCATCACCGTTGGTCTACAGAGGAGTTTATGTTCCATACTTTTTCTATATTTTTAGAGACCCTGACTTGGAGCTACTTGCACTTATTTCCCAAGCTCTTCCACAGCCTGAGTTAGGAGGACACATAGCCATAACAACACGCAGATCTGATGAAAAGGTATTGTACAGATTTCTATCCCATGTATGGAAAAGTGTGAATCCACATGTCTTTGGGCACATATATTAAACAGATAGACTGACAGATGAATAGATAAAAAAAAATAATTCCACGTATCGTATGTCCAGGATATTCCACTGTTAGTAGCTAAAGCTATCTGTATTCCCACAATAACATTTTTTTTTATTCGCCGATTCATAACTTTTTGATCTCTTTCACACCAACATTTGCCTGTTTGCTTGTTTCCAAGAGTCTTTGAACAAGCACAGAATTACTGTCTTTCACATGCCCAACATCTACCTTTGCCTTTGCTTTCAGCCATGAAGTTTCCTAGACACCAAAACAAAGCATTCTTCTTCACATGCTCAGGAGCTTTGCTGTCATACGTCACAAGCTAGGCAGTTAGTTCCCACATAGTTCAGTGCTCTCCTAATTCAGAAGAAGATGACACTTGTCTGAGCCCAAAGAGATTCTAATTTGGGACTCTTTTCCCATGGGAATTATGTATTGGCCAGACTATAGATATCCGGCCACAGCCTAGAAAAAAGTGCAACCAACATATACAGGGCCAGGAAAAACAGGAAAGTGATGGAAGAGTCTGATTATGCTGTCCAGTGACAAAAGGAACCCCATGAATGGGTAAAGTCATCATTACTTCATTACTTATGTCTTCTGCCCTGCCCCTGCACCTTATCATTAGTGTGTAATTCTTAAATAGTCCCTGGATTGCTGTGACAAAACCCTCACTATACCTTCAGTTCTGACTTTGAAGAACTGGGTCAGAATGCATGTGTAACAGATAACCAGAACTACAAAAGCATTAAAAAATGCAGAAGGAGCTAGTTGTGTAATGTAGTCCCATTGACACGTCACACCAAAAATCTCAGCTTTGGAATTTCCTGAGCTAATTTTAACCATATTGTCTTCACATTACACTAAAAATCCTCTTTGTATAACGCCCAGGGTGAGGCCAGCAAGAGTACCAGGAACTGAACGGCAGGCTTCTGGGCTTAGTGACTGTAACCTCTGCTGCCTGACCTTGAAGATACCAGTCAGGAGAGACACACAGAGTGCCAGTGTGGGTTACAGAAGCATATTCTTTTGCTGTCTGCTACTCACACCCTTATTTTCATAGCAGAAAAGGAAGATCAACAGGCCTGAAGGAAATTAGAGATATAAGCCTTCTTGGGCTCAAACTAAAATAATAAGACTTGTTCTGAGTATTAAGACACATATGCATACATGGGGGTTGGGAATGAGGAAAAGAAAAATACTCAGCATGGGTGTTAAGGAGAGAAAACTGGTGTCTGCTTTGACAGTTAGTATTTGGTGCCCTCTTCTGCACCCATCCATATTTTTAAAGTTCTTTAGAACCAGGAGAAGAGCATCTGTCTGTTGTCCATGTCTGCATAGCGGTGCTTTGCTGCTAGGGGCAAAGGGTCATCCTAGCAGATGTCAGCCATCGTGGTGATGGGAAAAGTAGAATCTTTTTTTAGGTGAGAGGAATGAGTTTGTTAATAGAGAAGAAAAGGCTGTGAATAGAAATTAAAAATGTTTAAGTGAGATTTAATTTATGACATCTAAATTATTATATTAATAAAAGTAGATTGCATTTTGATTGTGACTGAATAAGAAACATACTAGGTATATAAGGTATATAATCAGTTTAATCACATGCTGATCCCAGGACAGCCTCATTCCAACATTTTATGAAATTACAAATAACATACAGCACACACAATTCTTCACAGTAATTTAAATGTCACTTTGCTAAATGAACTTGAAGACGGATTTGGACTTCTTGAATGCAGAACCATTCCAATATTAATTCCTATTTTTTCCATTACTGAAATATAATTTTATGCTAGAATTTCAAATACTTAAATCCAAAACGTTCACTAATCCTGCTCTCAACTTTTGAGTTTCAGCAGTACCAAATTCAATTGGAAAGCTTGCTAACTACCTTTATCTTTCTGCCATGAACTCCACTTTATCTGCAGATGCACAAGGCATTGCAAACTCCTTACAGCAGTTCTCTACCGGTCTGCCACAGTCTGGGCAGCTCTTGTTTCCTGCAGGATTATTCATTTATTTTGAAGAGGGATGATACAGAGGTTATCATTGTGCCAGCTCACAGCTCCTCCACTGAGAACCGGAGAGAGCAGTATCTAGATCAGAGATGTTGTTACGAACATGACAAGCCTCAGGTTCCTGTATGGCAGTCCACCTGAGCCCCTGACCCAGGGCAGGGTTGCTCAGAAACATCATTTGAGCAAGATGCAGAAGACTGAGGTCTGGTTTTACCCTTCCAGGTATGTCTCTGTTCCTGTTTATTGCTGGTTCACTTCATGAGAAGAAATCCATCTGCCATTTTAAGATTTACTTTCTTGGATACATAGGTTTGAGCAGCTGCTGCTAACCTCCCCTACAGTTTTGAAGCCAGTTTGTTTTCAGTCAAGCTAAACCTTAGAGCCAAAACTGTCAAACTTTGGTGACTACATTCCACACCGATATGAAAGCAATTGGCCAGATCTTTAAGGATGAAAAACATTCAGAGTTTGCATCAACTCAGCACCTCGAAAACTCAGGCCATTCATTTAAGTGAGCAACTATGCATTTAGATTCCCATAGATTCCTATTTGAAAAGGCTTTCCAAATTTTCTTTCAACAATGAACTGCCATGCTTACTAACCTGTCCTGCAAACTGTTACCCTCTTTCTTTTTTTAACTTTGGGGGAGGGAAGATACTTCTTTAATGTAATTACTACATTTAATACATATGTCAGAGGCTAAGCAGAATGTGACGTATCATAGAACGAGGCTCAGGAAAACATGCAGACTGGCACTTTGAGCAGACATCTGACCTCAAAAACATGCTCAGACTTGGTGCACCCTGGTGAACTCACCAAACTCTGACATATTATTGTCCCTAAGCAGATCTGAGCAATGCAAGGAGTCTTGCTGTACTAGAAGATCTGCATCTTATTGTGCAGGAGTGCAAATCCTAAACACAGGAGCACCCCTGCAAAGCTAAGTTTAGCTTACATGTTGCTCAAGTTTAACTTGCACATACTCCTAACTTTACCGTGGGGAAGCCTGTAGCGCTAACTGTCTGGCCCACTAATGGATGCAGTCTAACAACTGATCTCTCTGTAGCAGGGACATATGTTTGCTCCATGGGAAAACCTCAAGGATATACAGTCCTTCAGTGCTTTCTGCTCATCTAAAGAGGTCAGCCTTTTCTTATAAACAATTAACTGGGGATGTTTTGTTTTGTTTTGCTTTGCTGCTTACTCCAATAAACAAATCTGTAGGATGCCCATCCACAACTCTTAGTATTACATAGAAGCGTAGCATGGACAAAACAAACTCAAGTGTTATTTCACAGTGTGGTTGCTTTCATGCAAACAGAGCTGATACAAACAGAGTAATTCAAGCACAGATAATTCACATTAACTCTTCACTGAAGACACATCCATCATTGGTGCACAGGAAGTGATTTTACCCTTGCTTTGTTTTCACTTAGGTTGCTAATTAAGAGAAGTTAATCTAAAGTTTGAAGTGGAGTCAAAGCATCAGCCTCAGAGATTTTTTTCTAGTTTACATAGATTAAATAAAATTAATTGATGTAAACTTTTGGATCTTTTCTAGTGAGGGCTAAATCAAGTGCAGAAGCAAATATGAGCACAGACTGCACGAAACAAACTCCAGAGCTTACAGCACCTCTTTCTGTGGTGTCTTTTGTATCATATGACCATTTGCAACTAAGTGGAGCTGGCCATACAAAAAAACAACCAGTCAGGTCACTGAAATATGGAGTTGCCCTTTGCTTGTATTTGGATAACTCTGATGGATAAAACATTTTTCAACATTATTCAGGAATGACATCAAATGTTTTGCCTCCATACACAAAAAATTGCAGTCTAGACTAAGAGGAATCTTTTAGCATCCTTGTTTTCTTCTCAATTTTGCAAAAAAATCTCTTTGAATTCATTATTAAATGAAGGCATTTAAAAATACTAAACCAAAGCTCCACTTAAACTCAAACAATGATAAAGTATCAGTGGAAAGAGGGAGGACATTTTCCTGCTTTTACCACCATACCCACAGTTTGTGAAGGTGATTAACTGGTGTATGCTCTAATATTAAAAGGATTTTTAAAAGGCATTTTACTGGGAGAATTCCTGATTTAAAGAGGTGCTTCAGGAAGTAATCAGCTGTTTTACTATCCTGTTGAGATAGCTATCTCCCTGCCACTGTAAGCTCAAGTAATATTTGTATCAGTATAGGCAATGTTATGGTGCACAATCTCAGGATAAACTGTGTGGAAAGTGGCTTCTAACATTGCACCATCTACATAGTAAAAATATATGCCATTAATGGAATGTACTTACAAAGATAACAGACAAATATCATGGGTAGGCTGCCTAGGAGAAACAGGCGTTATCATTATGCCATCATCATATTCCTCTAACCTAATATAATGAAAATAACTCTGATGAGTCAGTTAAGAACATGATTTCAGAATAAAAACACTTGGGTCTTCTTTTTCAGTGTCAGTCTATGAACACTGGATCAACTGCCGCAGCCTTTAAACTGCTTCCCTCATGTCACAGTGCATCAGTTGAAATGAGCAGAGGGACTTGTGCTAGAAGGCTCTTCTTTAAAAAGGAGGAGTCTGACAGGGGATGAATTTCAGAGGAGCCTCCCTGAGTTTGGAAAGTGTCCCCTGTACCGACTGGTTTATCCAGGCTTTTTTGTTTGTTTGAGTCTGTCCTTACAGATTTCACAAGTTAGTTGTTGTACCAGGCCTGACAACAAGGCTCTGAAAAAGACCCTTTTAAACTCCAAACGTCACCTAATACATCAAGAATCTAAAAACTCTTGCAACGTCCTCAGTCCAAAGGCCATGAGGAAACCACTCTGACCTGCTGCTCAAGCTGGCCCAGCATTGATCAAAACACCATTGGTTCCTGATGAGAAACAGCTTAATTCATCTCATTCTCAACCTATAGTACTCTACTGAAATATACTGATGAAAGGATTAAGCCCAAGAGCCAAAGTATCAAGTAGCTGTATGCTGAGAGAATAAGATCTCATCTGAATAGGATGAGCTCTGGAGGTGTGTTCTGCCACCCAGCTCTCTATGGTTCAGGTCACCTCACCTACTGTTAACCACCTCTGCACCTCAAAGGAGACAGTCATCCCCTTTCAAGTCCAGGCCACCAGCCCACAGCACAAGGACAACAAATCTCAGCAGAGGCAATACCTGTGCAAGGGGACCCCAGTGTCATCATGAAAGCAAATCTTACAGTCAGCAGAGGCTTTCTCATAAACGTACGTGAAGCCAGGGCATAGAAGATCACACTCCTTGGCCTATGTCTACTTCAGCAGAGGGCACGAGAGAAGCAGGCAGAAGGCAAGGAAGGTCTGGACTAGGGTGGAGAAGAAAGGAGAGTCCCTGAAGGAACTAGAGAAGGAAGCACCGCTCTTTGCCATCCAGGCCACAGGACTGCACTGGGTGGGTTTGGTTCTGTCAGTACTCATCCTCGAGCAGAGCAGGAGGCAACTGAAACCTCAGCTGCATCTTGGTGCTGAAGCAATGTCAGGCTATGCCACGGTGCCTTCACACTATCGTGGTTTAGAAAGGCCAGAGGGACAGTCCTTTGTTAAACACCTGGTGGGCTGAGGCAGGGACAGGGAGGGTTTCACTCACCACTTAGGGTCACGGGCAAGAAACCAACACGACTTGGGAAGAACAAAAAAGAAAAATTACATTTATTAACTATTTACAACAAGAAGCAAGATCCTGAGAGAGAAAAACTACATCTTAAAAAGGCAGGGAATGGGAGGTGCAGTCAGTCCACTGCTCCTTCCTCCTCAGGGGAGGGCTCTTCACAGTCTTTCCCGGCTGCAACATGGGGTCCCTTCTCATGGGACAGTCCTTCTCAAAAACTGCTCTGGCATGAGTCCTTTTCCACACAGGGCCACAGTCCCCTGACAACTGCCTGGCTCCGGCATGGGCTTCTCCATAATTCCTACGTGGGGTCCTCCACGGCTGCATCTTCTCATGGGCTGCACCAAGGGGCAAACCGTGCGTCACCACGAGTCTTGACCACGCTGCAGGGGAAATGCCGGTGGAGCTTCTCTCCTTCGTGCTTCCCTTCTCTGACTGGAGTGTCGTGTGGTCCTTCCTCTCAGAATCTTGCTTCTCTCTCCGCTGCAGGTCTTCATCGACTCCCAAGGAAACAGACTCTCGGGCGAGCCATGGAGGAGGCTTGGGCTACGGCAGGCTGGC
>NW_010128947.1:6538-12050 GCF_000699245.1 Pterocles gutturalis | reverse complement strand
TCCACCCGAGCCGGGCCTTGCCTGGGGCCATGCCCCACCCCTCCCATTGCTCTGTGCCCCCTCTTAAATCTGTTATTCGCAGAGGCACTGATCAGCTCAGCCCTGGCCTGAGGTGGGTCCAACCTGAAGCTGGGGAAACTCCCAGCCATTTCTCACAGGGGCCAGATTGGTGGTACTCCTTCCTCCTCCCTCCCACCCTTGGTTACTAAACCCTTGGAGCTGGGGGTGGGGGTGAACCCTTAGCAGTCAGTTACAGGAGCCGCCACTGTAGCCCCTCCCTTGCTGCCAGAGCAGACTGAGCTAGGGGAACTCTCAGCCGTTACTTACAGGGGCCACTGCAGCCCCTCCCTTGCTGCCCGCAGAGCTGGAGTACAGGGAAACCTTTAGCAGCTGCTTACAGGAGCCATTACTGTGGCCCCTCCCTGCTACCAGACAAAACCCCACACACAAAACCACACCACCTACGTTGCATGCAGTCCTGACAGAAGGGTTCACCTGAGAGCTGCTACGCTATTCCAGATGCTGCTCCTGGCTTCAGGGATTTAAGTGATTCTTAGGACTCTGTTACTGAGTCAGTCTATAGGGCCATACACTAATAAATTAACCAATATCAGGCAAAGTTCCTGGGCAGCAGAAGTCCATCAGCTATACTGTAAAATTACACTGTTAGAATAGTTCCTGCCAAACAGGACCTCGCCAAACATAGTTCAAGAATTAGTACAGCCCTGGCACCACTTCCAGCAGGTGGTTTGGATGTGGCTGCCCTTTGCTGAAGGGTAAGAGCTTTGTTAATACAGTTGCAAGCCACTTTGTGACAGTTGGCCTCAGTGCCAGAACAGGGCCCAGGATGCGTCACCTACCACCAAACATTGCCTAAGCACCTGCCAACCAAAGACGTGCCCGGCTCTGCAGAAATCAAGGACCAGATGTGAGATGTTGTTCCCCAAATGTAAGGAGAGACTGAGAGCGTGAATGATGAACCAGATCACTTCACTCCTCCTCAGAACTCCAGGGCAGTCTCTGACATGCCTCTGGAGAGCAACACCTCTTCCACATGTGCTGCTGTTAGCCTGAGCTACGTTTCTTGATGAAAGTGAGGTAAGTATTGCTTTTGGTGGCTACCAGAAATGGAAATGGAAGCACCACGGAGTGTGGGATTGCTGCTGTTACAGGCAATATAAAAACAAAAAGGATTATTCATCTTCCCACTTAGGTATTCGTTTCCCTACTTGTAATTTTCAGATGAGAGGGTGTGTCCTGTTGCAGTCTTAACTTCCAGTAAACACAGATATGGTTGTTAATAAATATGTACTGTGGCCCATAGAAGTACAAATCATGTGCCTTACTACCATGCAATAAGCCTCCTGGATTCCTTTTATTTAATTAATCAAGGCATAGGGAGATTTTATTTTAACATCAAGTCACTCCTTAACTATTAATGCTCGTTCCCTGGAGAGAAATATCCCCAATTATCATAATTATCATATAGTTCAGCTTCTGCAAATTTTATATCATCATAAAATGTGAAGCGCAAAGTACACATTGTGTGCCTTCCTGCACAACTTAACAGTAGCATTACCTGCTTCCTACCTTTGCACGTTTTTTTGTACTTCTGACACGGAATTACATGAACACTAGCCACTCTTCTCTGTTAAAGCATTTGTTTGCTTTTGTAAAAGAAAGCATTTGTTTGCTTCAAAAACACTTGCTATAAACCATTCCTCCATTATGGTAACCATTCAAAAACTGTATACTCAACTTTTAGAAAAATTCCAAATTAAATTTCTGAAGTCATCATAACAGATTAGTTTGTGAACTCTTCTTTCAGGAATGACATGTTTAAAAACTTTTCAAACAAAAGTCTTCTGTCTATAGACACATTCATTCAAGTTGTCTGACTTTCTTCTCATTTATTTTTAAGAGGTAGGAGCTATCTCTGTCACAATGGCACTGACATACCAGGACTGCTCCCAGCGATAGTAACATATTAGATGCTTTCTAAGAAAGAATGGGTTCTCTGAAGCTTCTAAGTGGTAGCCTACTTGGCAAACAAGCTATTCAATAAATTCACTTTATGAATCCACTTATTCTGGGTTTTCTTCAGAAGTTTTTCTGTATACTTACTTGAGTAAAGATCAGAATACATAATTATTGGAAATTTTAAGATAATCTTGACACTTGAAAGATTGGATTGCATTTTTAATTAACTATAACTCATCTGTATTTTGTACTTTTGATATTAGATGCTTTGAAGCTCTGGTTAAGCAACCTAAGGACCTATTTAAGAAATTCTTTAAGTGCATTTATGAAGAAGATCTTTTATTCTCATTCTTGTTATTTAGATGTTGTGGACACATACTATAGCTTCCTTTCTGCCACAAGCTCCTGTACCACCATCATCATGTGTTTATTTTCACTCCTAAGTGCATATTTGGAATTGTCACTTAAGAGAAAGCCTATTTTGTCAACGTCATTCTCTGTTCTACTTCATTCAGATCTGTTTCTTTTATTTTCATATCATCACCTTAATTTCTTTAAATATTGACCTAGAGATTCTTTAAATCTTAACAAAGAAGAAAGACAGACATCTTTATCGGTTTGCATTTGAATTACTCATAATGCACTACACATGTCATTTCAATAAAATAAATTTAAAAAACAGATTTTGATCTAAATCAAGAAAATCTACCACAAATAGGACCATAACAGCTTGTACCAGAGAGTGAGAATATTGCTGTGGCACAAAGGTTTCTAGATTTTTCCAAAGATGAGTAAACCAATGAGATAGTGGTATTAGAAGAAAGAATCTTCAGACATGGCATATGGAGGAAGGTTCAATAATGTGGATTCATTTGGAGATACTAAAAATATTATCATATTCCAACAGTAATGTTTTTATAGGTTAAAATTGTAAGCGTAACTGGAAGTCTAAGTACGAGAAGATAAACCATCTTATAAAATTGGTTTTGATTCTTTGAAAACATTTGGCTCCCATCTGCTACAAATTACAAAGCAAGCACAGAACAGGTACAAAAGAAAGAATATTAATTACTCTTTTTATTCTTGTCTTTGATGTACAGATATGATCTTACTTGTGTTAGCATAAACGAACACTATATAGGTCAGTGTAATGAGCATATTTTTAAGTAGAAAGAAGACACTTCCCTGCCCACTCCTTTTTAAAGCTCTTCTTTTGAGTCAGCTTGTTCAGACATCTTTAGTAGGGTTCAAAAAGGTTGCAAGCTGCATATATGTAATGTCAAAGTACAAATCAACTATTTATTGGCCAGCACCCACAAAAGGTAGCTAGGACTACCAGCTACTAGCTTGTCAGCTTTCCGCCCTGACAAGGCACCTGATGACTCTCTGCTGGCCAGGCAAGCATCAGTCGTTGCGGGGAAAAGGCTGATCTCCAAGGCTCCTGAGAATGGTCCCTCAGTGTGGCAGAGCTGCCATCTTCTACCACAAGCTGAAGGTCCTTGGCCTGAAAAAATTCCATGAATTGATCTTGGAAATGCTTAGGACCTGTTTTTGAAATCCCTTCTTGGGGTGAATGGCATTGAATAGTGTGCCATTAATGGCAACAGCTGTGTTCAACAGGTAAGAAGCTCTTTAAAGAAATATGGCAGCAGAATCCTGGCCTTGGCTCAGTTCTAAAATGATTTTTAAGGGAACAGAATCCCCCCATTTTGCAAATACATTTAGTCAATTTTCTCTGCCTTCGTTGATGGTATCTGTTTTTCCCAGGGGAGACAACTGTTCTTTAGTTTCTGTTCACAATTCAGATGCTTCAGTTCCAAAAAAATGCAATGCCATTTACATTCAATTTTGCTATAATCTTCCACTCTACATTTCCATTAATTTGCTTCACTGACCTTAAACTTAACTTCTGAAGATTCATAAATTTTATATTTTTCTTAATACCAAATTCACTACCAGTAAGAGCAGTGCCATTACTCAGCAACAGTGACAAGCTGTTGTATGTATTTTAACAACTAAACCACATACATTACCATCATCTAAAACTAAACCTTAACTGAGAGATTTATCAAGTACTACAAAGAAGGTTTAAGAATTCGTGAGGGTCCTCTAATATTTGAGAAGACTCACTCAGATACGTTGATTCATTTTGCCAGATTTGTTCTACTACTGGAGTTAAGAAGCAAAATATTTGTCATCTAATTTCTGGCAGGAACATGAGAAGACAAAAATTTGCTTTCTCTTAAGAACTTCAAACAATTCCAATTTTGTACATCAAATATTTGCATTAATGTGAGAAAATTCTGAAGACCAATGTGTGTTTGCAAACATTCTCAAAATTATTAGAAGATGCTTGAGTATCATGTCCTGGCAGAGTGTAAAAAACTCTTTCAATAAACCTAAATAAACAATTTAAAGTAACAAACTACAAATCATTTGCAGAAAATTTAAAACAGAAGATGCAAAAAATTTTTTTTTCTCCCCAAGTCTGGTCCTCATTTTGAGGCTTACTGTTTGCAGGCTCCAATAAGGTGTTAAAAAAGTGACCTGAGCACTATCCTGAGTGTATTTTACCAAATAATTCTCATTTAATTTCATGTTCTTCAGTGTATCGTCCATTGGATGTAATAGCACTGAGACAAACCCGTCACCAAAAAGGTGCTTTATTTATAAGCAAAGAACACATCTGTATCTCTTAAAACACTCTATCAGCTTGAGTAGGAGATATCATTATCAGGTCAAGATGAAGGAATAGCCTTGGCATGATAGGAGGGAAAATGTCCATATCAAGACAAGAATGATAGCCCTTTCAAGAACAGTGGTGGAAAAAGGATAGATCCAGGTGCGTAAGGAGTACCTCTGCCAGTTGTTATCTCTCAATCCTTTACTTGGATGTAGAAATCCTGTACTTAGATGAGAAAGTACTTTTCACGCAGGAACAATACCCAAATGCTTAACCGTGAAAGAACTCTTTAAATATTATTCACAGGAGTAAAGTTAAACATTTGTTCC
Organism: Pterocles gutturalis; assembly: GCF_000699245.1. Classification (NCBI taxonomy): domain Eukaryota; kingdom Metazoa; phylum Chordata; class Aves; order Pterocliformes; family Pteroclidae; genus Pterocles; species Pterocles gutturalis. The sequence goes on along the minus strand of NW_010128947.1, from coordinate 7,058 downwards.
AGCATTTTCAGAATCAAACCTTTTATGACAAATGCATCTAAAAGCAACATTTTTTCCCTAAAGAGCAACAACACTGGCAGTTTGTCAAGAAAGCATTTTTAAAAAACAAAGTAACCTTTCTTAATCATTCTACTGTTTAGTCCTCACATACGCAATGACATTTGCCCGTAGTGGGATTGAAGTCCTGCTCCTAACAGTTGCTGGTCCCAAAACTGCTAAAGACATGGTCATCCGTTGTTCTCCTATTTTAGCAGAGTGAAAATCCAAGGAAAATGAGCATATAAAAGCTATTTAGGCAAGATCTGATCCAGCTGCCACAAGATCAGTGTCATACCTTCTGTAGACTTGGGCAAATCAAATCAGTAAGGTCAAGCCTGTATAGGCAGGATTAGTAAGGTATGGGAGCTGTCCCTGAAGTATGTGAAAGAGAAAAATACTAAAAATTATGTCATCTATCATGGACAAGTAAGTTAGACTTGCCTTCAAGTTCTGGTTCAGTGATAGATTTATTGGAATGTAG
>NW_010128947.1:0-6507 GCF_000699245.1 Pterocles gutturalis | reverse complement strand
AGAGTGCTGATAGGAGAGTCACACAGAAATACAGAAGAGAGACAGAAAAAAAATGTATATCCTGTTGATCCCACAAAAGAGTTACAAGTAGTTGACTCCTCTCCCCTTTTATTTTTAGTGTTTGAAACTGTAGGTTTTTATTTTGAGTAGTATCACACTTTCCCTGACAACTCCACTCTAAAAAAGATGTTTTCCTGAAGGTTCCTTGCATTAAAAAAATACATTTCTTCCCCATATTTGCTCAGAATCTTTAGATTCTAACAGAAGCTCTAATGAAACTCCTGTTTGATTCTCTTTTTTTTAATGCATCAGCAAAATGGAAAACTAGCAATCACATCTCAGGGGACAATGAAGTCCTCTCCCAAGAGATATTTAACACGCTTTTTCATTTTCCTTTGCTTTTATTTAAGTAAACTGAAATAATTTAATCTGTTTTAATCATATTGTATACCTAAGTACAGATTGACCTTTCCATGTAACTTTATAAATGACTGGGAAGGCTTGGCCAAAGAGACAAAATGTCTGGCATCCTTTAAAATAAGCTGGAGCCTACTTACCTCTGCAAGGTTCAGGATAATTTGCTGCCAGCCAACCATGTTCTGCTGCATTGTGGCAGCACATTATAAATGAGGCATGACTTGTGTCATCAATAAGGAAGTAAATCACTCTGTGACTACACTCACAGAAGCTGGAGATTCCTCCTCTTCCCCCCCCCCCAAATCTGCAAACTTTCTTTCCCCTGTTTCAGCTCCCATTTTGAAACAGAACTATCATGATCTGAGAAATGCAATAGCTTGCTGCAAATGTTCAGATTTAGGCTGACATGCAGTATTAGATTCTCACATGTAAGGAGGTGATGATTCAGGCAGTTTCTACTGATACTTATAATACTCTTAATTATGCATGCTAATTCACGAGTTAGCTCCAGACTGCATCATTTGCCCTCTTAAGTGCTTTCTTTGACAGTTGAAGATGGCAGAGCAAGAGACATCAAAACAAGAGACTGCCTTTCTGCCTACAGGTCAGGTGGCTGAGAAGAGCGTGTTCAATAGCGCTTCCTGCTCTTCTCAGGATTATTTCCTGCAGTTGGAACTTGGCCCCAAGTGGTCAATAGCTGACATGTTCTGAAGGCTAGCATAAAACGCCTGGAGGAAAAGCTATTATTCACGTGCCATGCTAGCTCTCAAAGAGCAGAGTACTACTTCTGCATTCAGGTTAGCTCCCGCACAGAAGTATGAAATGTATGTTGTCCTCAGCAACCTGGTCTCCTTAGCAGGAGTAACTTGGTGTCTGTGATCGCGGCACGCCATAGGATAGTGCTTGGTCATTGACCGTCACACACCCTGCATGAATTTTAATCCAGCAGGAAAGATGTGAGGCCACGGGAAGGTACACCCCAGTCTTAAAACCAAAATGGAGCTTGCAGTCTGACAAAGATACAGGTGGAGTTCACAAACTCCAACAGCATCCTTAAACAGTACATTGGCACATCCCTGGCGTTGGCCCAGGAGGGCATGCTCTGAGATGTATTTTCTGGTTATCTGGTGAGGTAGACAGGACTTACAGTGTCTACTCCCTATCTATAAATGAATCTTGGGAAGCAGATACAATTTGAAGAACTACTGTTTTCTTCTGTTTACTCTGAATCTATGTATGTCTCCAGTACTTAGAAAAATCAATAATGAGAAGTTTATAAATCTGAACAGGTTCGGTAATGGGAATAGCAATACATTTCTTTCTGTGTGATGAAGAGATAAAACTATTACTGCTCTGTGCCTGTGGATGGGGGCGATTATACTTCTGGTTCTATTTTGGGCTGTTCCAAGCAGCTCCATTGTACAGGGAAGGTTGCTCTAATCAGTGCTGATGTGACTTGATCAAGGTCATTTTGTGCCTAGGCCAGCCCTTGGGCCTCTTTTATTTCACAGTAGAGGCACAGCTTCTGTATCTAATGTCAGCTCTGACTCAAAGTTGCTGCTAGGATCAGTAATGACATTAGTCTAATTATATAGAGACAAAAAAGTCTGATGCAAACCCTAGTCTAAAGAACAGCTCCAAATGATTCTATTATTGAAATACTGAATCAGCAACAGCAACAGTGATAAACATATGGAGGCAAAGCGTATGGTAGACGAATGACAAAGACACATTACATAGTCTAAAAGCACTTGCCAACTAAAAATAGGCCCAGACACTGCATTTGGATCTCTTTGGGCTGACTCTGGCATCCATGTGGAATAAAACTATCTTCAGATGCCTCCAAATTACATCCATACAAGTTCTCTTTCTTTCTGAGAACTGTTTGTAAATTCAATGGGAGCTACTCAAGCACATAAATTATGGCAGAGCTGAAACATAATACTGTAGAAAAGAATGCTCCCCAAAATGGCTTGCAGTGCTCAGTGATACCCATGAGCTGTGGGAAAGAAAAACCCCAACAACACTCGGACTGTGAAGAAAAGATGAAAGACATGCAGGGCTGTGATCCAAAGTGAGGTGAAGATTCAGTAACACCTTCCTTCATAGAGAAGGAAAGCTGCAGGGAGGAACAAAACAGGAGGGACTGCTTTACAATCAAACATCTCCAGCTATTTTTGATTTAACTTTACTGATTCTGTGCTCAATCCAAACCACTTTCACTATAAAATGAAATATGATCCATCTGTATTTGGTGTTGTCATGTATATTTGTTTTATTTTTATATTTGATAAATACTGTTGGAATAATGACTCTTGAAATCTCTCTCACAACAGACTTGATTGACAGCCCCCTAAGTGCTGTGCCTTTTATAGCATAACATAATTGACAACCCTTAGGTAGCTAGCGTATGCAGGCTACGGAGTGTGCTTGCTCCAAATTTGAAGAAAAGTAGGTGCATTGAAATAGTTGTTCTTATTACTAGCTTTTTAAAATAAAATTTATGTGTTTGCATCTAAGAAAGCATGACTTCTGGATATATCAGCCTCAGGCCTTTCAATAGTGGTGAAAAAGATCAATGACAAACAATTTCTATGTCAAAAAGCACACACACGCCATAAAATATCTAGAAATTACTTAATTGGAAGAGAGTTAAAATACTGCTGAATTCTCTGCATTTTTAACACGCATGTTGTTTTTTTTCAAACACACACTGATCAGCTTCTGAAACACAAAGCTTTCTGTCAAGCCACTCTTTTCCAGTGCTGTCCCTAGCCAAAAACTCAAGGTTTTTGTTGAACACTGGACCTGGGTGTTCCCTAATTTCCCTGGGTCTAAAGAGAAAGAGAAAGTGACTGTGGTTAGGCTCTTGGGAATATTCTTGGCATTCTGTTTAGGGATAACCCTAAAAAACGTAGGCATCTCTTCAGAAGTGGATTTAGATTATGGCATCCTGAGAAGTTTTAACTCTCCTACAACTATTTGCTTTGTCTTCTGATTCATGGAGTCTCACCCTCTCTGCTGCAGGTTAGCTTGTTCTGCTGCACAGCAGCAGATCCTGCTGCATCCTCTATGAAAGTCCTGCCCTCTGCTCCTGCATAAGTTTCTTGTATGTCTAAACCTAAGATAATGCCTTTAGCTCATTGCAGGTCAGGAGATTATCAGGGAAGTATCTTTGTATATTTACCCTGTCTTTATTACTCTTCTGTAAACATCTATCATTGGTCACTGCTAGAGTGCAGCCATCAGGCTCAGTGGACCTTTGGTCTCACCCAGTACTGCCATCCCTGCCATCTTTTCATCTGCATCTGTGAGGCAGTGAGATGGAGATCCATACGTCTCCATCACTGCCACTGGGATACCTGTTCATCAAGCAACCAGTTTTTACACTATCCATACCAGTAACCTGAATGCATGCTATCTACAAATCCGATCTCTGATTGCAAAAGGACACCCCAAATCTTGCTGCAGGACTGTCTGCATGTAGACTGGTAATAATGTAAGCAATCAGCAGATTTGGACTGAAGCTCAGCCTTATGCTTGTGCTCAAGCATTTGCATATAGTACAGATGTGCCCCTCAGGCTGTCCCCTGACCCACGCACATGGCAGGCTCAGCCTGGTTTCCTTATTTTGCATTCAGTGATTTTTCATTTCAGAAACCTCAAGCCCTACACCAGAAGCACCATCTTCTTAATGTCAGGCTGTCCCTGAAAGACAGCACTCCAAAGCTTTCATCATCCCAAATAATATGCTTACCCTCATTACGTAGTCTCAAAACAAAAGCAGGTAATGCACTGCAGGCAACAGTCCCCCAGTTCTGTGATTGCATAGAGCATGATTAGCAAGTTACACAAGTATGTGGGTAATCAGGTTAATGATTTAAACAAATTCCCAGAGTTGAGCATTGCCCAGCAAGGCTCAAAAAAGGACATTCCTGCCACACAAGAGACTAAGGATCCGCAGAGGGCTTAGCAAAGCATCAGGGTAGTTTTTACGGATTAAGTAAGCATCTACAGTCTGTCAACTAAATGCACAGATAGAAAGAGAAGCCCTTTGGAGTTAATCTTGGGATAAGGCGATTAAGCATGGTTTTCTTGCATTTCCTTCCACCTCTGTCTTAATAAACTTTTGACAGAGGGATGGGGATGCAGGGGGTTGAGAATGTAAATAATTTCTGCTCATTTTTATCTTACCTTGGCTTGTGCTAAAAACTGATTTTGTATTGGCAAAGCCAGACTCCTGCCATTCAAGCAGAAGTGGCAATCCCTCTGCTAGAAGGAATCCTTCTGGGACACATTAACACCATGGAAGTACATTTTCTTCAAAGCAACCCAAGTAATAACTATATGGACTTGCACTTGCTATACGATCCCTCTAGAAACCGGTCACCCAGCCATCTCTGTAGAAGTGTCTTCCAGGGACAAGCAATCCCAGGTAAGCTCCTTGCTCCTTTTCAACAGCAGGATGGCTGAGAAATATACATGAAATTTCTGCAAAAATCTCCCACCTTGAAGGCACAGCCATAATTTCTAAGGGCTGACCACTTTGAAGATGCAACAGACATGACCTGGCCCTTTGTAATTAAATGCTGGACTCCACAGATACCGGGGTCTCCATTCAGCAATTCCTGAGAACAATTTTGTAACCTCAAACTGAAACTGTGGACTGTATGAACTCTTATGTCATTGAAAACATGCTCCAGATTGCAAAAGAATTTAGGATTTTTTCACAGTGGGCACAGGAGTCAATAGACTTCGGGAGTCAAGGGAGTTGCATTTGCATCAACCAGTTTCCAAGTATAAGTGGACAATATTTTATAGGTGGCCTTGCTCCTCAAATTTAATTAATTATATGTGGAGAATGAAAACTGTTCACTCTAGTGGTGTTTTAACTGTACAGCTGACAGGGGTGCGGGCTAACAATTGCTCAGCATGGTGAGGACTGATGAGCTTCTCCGCTGCTGAACAAAGCCAAGCCGTGGGGTGACAGATGGCAGATGAGATTCACCACGGGCCTTGAAGACGCCATACCATCTCTGGCTTTCTCCACCCTGCTGGCTGCCCCAGGAGGTGGGTCAGGGGACTGTGACCCTAACCCAACCCCCTCTTTTTTATTTTGGAGAAACAGCTGCTAAACAAATACTATCCCTGCACAACCTGTGAATGAATGTACAGCTGCAGTTCCCAGTGCTTGGCCAGGTGTGCACAGGAGAAAGACACTCCACCACTCTCCTTTGGTGCAGCATTCATTGCATTCATTTACATGTATCCAAGTCAGTACAACTACCAATGGTTTAATTTCCACAGCTGGTAAATCTAAAAATAAATGCACCTTTCCAGGTGGCTTCTCTCTGACCTCCCCTTATAGGCAACTGCCCTTGCCCATGGCCAGTTTTCTTATATGCTCTTTTATACCCCAGGAAGGAAATACGTTTGCATGGGGGAGAAGCAAGAGCCACCTGTGAAAAAGTGAAAAAACAAACCTGGAAAAGCAAGATTCACTCAAGAATTTCCTCTTAAACAATAACTGCTTCTAAAGGGAAGGCCCCAATAAGTCTGAAGTAGAACTTTTGTTTAAATTCAATTTTTAATTAATTTCCACATTTCCTGTGATAGAAAACACTCCTGGCAAGATCTGATCACCTCTGAAGGTAATTTGGGCTGTCAAGCCCTCAAGGTTCAGCATCTACACTAATCTCACTTCGGGAGATGACAGCATTGATACCAACCCCCCTCAGCAAGAGACAACTGTGGTAGCTTTAAAAAATGGCATTTTTTAAAAAGCAAAAAACCCCAGTGCCAGGGTGAAACATGTTTTTTGCTACAATTCTTCAGAGTAGTGGGGTTACACCAGACACACAGCTATTTCCAGCTCTACCTGCTTTAACAGGAGTCTGGGTTCCCGTCTTTCCCTTCAGAGGAGGGCTTCACTGCCCACCGGAGGCGACAGGCACATGCTCGGGGCCTGCTGCTGACCTGGTCCCCAGGGCGACCGCAACGCAAGTTATAAAATATCAGAGACCAGTCTGAATTTTAGCAATTCTGATCTGTTTTATCTTTCAAATAGATTTTGACAGCCCTCCCTACGCA
>NW_010128946.1:271-5131 GCF_000699245.1 Pterocles gutturalis | reverse complement strand
CCCGACCCCTCCCGCCCCTCGCAGGGCCCGGGCAGAGGGCTCGCCTGCCTCCCTTTTCCCTTGCACGCCCACACACACGGGCACGCTGCACACCCTGCAGCCCCTGTGCACCCCTCTTTTGCTGGCAGCTGCCCCCCGAGCGCAGCCAGGCTCCGGGGGCTCTTGGTTTGTCTCAGCCCATCCGTCTGGCTCTCTTCTTCCCCAACGCCTCCTCCCTCCTCCAGCCCCACAGCCTGTTTGTCACCCTTGGCTTGTTACAGGGGTGGGTACAGAGGTGCCACCCCGGCACGGCCCCCAGCAGGGGTACAGACCGCAGCAGAAAGCTTTGCTCTGCAAGGGATGGAGTTGCTCTAACGCTACCGTCCTCGTCAGTCCTGTCCCTGTGCAAAGCCCCTGCGATCACGCAGGAGGGATGGTTACCTGGCTAGCTCTGCTCCCAGCACCAGGAGGAGAAAGGTTCAAGGGACCTAAGAGCTCATGAACCCAGAGCACAGAGGCTCTGCATGTAAATGGGAGGAAGCCCCCCTCTCTGGGAGTTTATTTCCACTGATTTTTCTGGAGGAAAGGCAGGCTGTGACCTCAATAGTGTCCCAGGACATTCAAAGAGGAGTGGGTCGGAGCTGGGAAATGACAAAGCAAGGGACAGGGGCCAGTTTCCAGGAACCCAGAGGAGACTCAGGTAATCTTCTCCATCATGCCTTTGCCCCCATTTGCAACCTCTTGGTCGTCCAGACCAAACAGAAAGGAATTTTTCTTCCTGGCCAGGGTTGAGTGTTGTGGATATGGAGATCTTTCACAGCTTCAGAGTGAGCAAATGGTTTTGGTATTTCCTCCTAGAATATTATATGAAAGACCCAAAAAATGCTAAAAAGGAAAATCTATCTGGCTGTGGTACAGGCAGTTCCTAGCTCTTCCCTGGATGCTTAGCCAGGCTCAGATGGAGCACACTAAGGGTCTGCTCTCCTCTGCCAGCCTGCGGTCCCAGGGGGGTAGTAATTCACCTCCCTCTCTTGGACCTGGCCCCACATCCCCAGCCTGGAGGACCAACTGCAGGGTGGTCCGTGTGTCCTTCAGCCCCGGCGTCTGCTTTGCTGCTCCCCCACCCCCTCCCTCCATTCTGCATGTCTGCGGCTGGATTCCCCATGCGGCTGCTTGGCTAGGCTGCAAACCTTTAATTGATTCCTCTCAGCTGGATTGAACTGCCAGCAGCCCTGGGGTTTTGACAGCACATCCGCAGGCCCCTTACCGACACAGACCATGGGGCGGCCTGAAGGGAGACGGGCACAGGCCAGGGACACAGAAGGTGGGCTTTGACACCCCAAAACCCTTCCACCCTGTGGCCAGGCAGGCTCGGCTCAGCCCCTGGAGACTTGATGCCATCCTTCGGCAGTCTTGGCTCCCTGTCCAGCTGCCGTGTCCCTCCTTCTTGCTGGTCTTGGCCCCTTTCCCTCACTGCATCGCAATGAGTCATCTTTGCTGAGCTCACCCGCTGGAGCCGCAGGGGGGCTGGCAGGCCTGGTGCCCGCCGGCGCCGAGGGAGGGTCCCTCGCCTGGCAGCTGCAGCCCTCTGGCCATCATGTGCGGGCACCGGGGAGCACCCTGCTTTCTCCTGCCCATCCCTTGTCTGGGCACCCAGCTCGGGCATGGGGCAGAGGGGGGGGAAGGCAGTGCATGCAGGCCTGGCTGCAGGCAGCTTCAGGGCTGTGCCACGCACATTTAATGTCTGGGGTGGGGGATCCAGACAGGGAAAAGAGAGCACGGCTGGCATTGCCTGGGGATACGGAAAGGTGATGCTGGCCAGACACACAGCGCACGATTCCCCAGCTCGTTGCAGGGCCAGCCGGTCCCTGTGCAGTGAATCAGACGTCATGCCGAGGAGCAGGCTATAGAGCGTCATTTCTGCAAGAAGAGGCAGCCTGCCCACCTGTGCCATGGGTGCCCATGTCTGTGCCGTGGAGTGCCCACATCTGTGTGCTGGAGCAACAGCCTGGCTAACTGCTTCTTTCTCTCCCTGCCCAGGCTCCCCTCTCAGCGACAGCTACCGCCAGGCACCTCAGCAGAGAGATGAATCCCACCGTTGGCATCGCTGTCATCCTGACAGGTACAGCCAGCAGACGTGCATCCCATCCCTGCTCTTTAGCGAGCTTGGCCCAGAGCAGCCAGGCAAGGGCCAGGAGACTGCATGGGCACTCCCAGTGCTCACTGTTCCCTGTCCAACCTCTGCTTGCCTCTCCCAGTCCTCCAGGCTGCCCACTGCCAGATGATCAAGGACCTGAGTGCCTGCCTGCTGGGCCAGAGCCTCCGGGTGGACTGCCGCTATGAGAACAAAACCAGCAACCCCCTGACCTACGAGTTCAGCATCACCAAGGACAACAGGAAGCACGTCATCCACAGCACCATCAGCGTCTCTGAGAATATCTACCGGAGCCGAGCCAACGTCACCATGCACAAGAACCTGGTATGCCTCTACCTGCAGAGCTTCACCACCAGCGATGAGGGTGTCTACATGTGCGAGCTGAAGGCCACCAACGACTACACTGGCAACCAGATAAAGAACATCACTGTCATCAAAGGTGAGACAGGAAGCAGTTCCTGGCCTCAGGCCCTCCTTCTCACCTGCTCCTTGGCTTGGTAGGGCCAGCAGAGAAAACCACGACACCCCATGGCATCCCTAAACCCTCTCTGAGCCCCGTAAATACTTCCCAACCCTTACACGCCCTTCCTGCTGCAAGCAGAGCAGGCAGCCCCACAGATGGCCTCACTCCCCATCCCAGACTGCTTACCCCTGCCTCTCTTGGGCCCTGCCTTGGGTGCACGGCCCAGGTGTCCTTCCATAGTAATGCTCCATAGTCAGTCACAGCAGAGGGGACGAGTCTGCTGGTGAAGGACTGAAGAGGTATATGGTGCCGAGTGGGAGCACACTGGGGATTTTCCACACTTACACCCCGCAGGAGCAGTCCTCCAGTTGCAGAGCCCTTCATCTTACCGGGTGCCCGTCCCCTTGTCACCTCAGTCAGGCACAGGCAGGGTTATGTTTCCCAGGGTCTCTGTGCCCCTAAAAGCTTTGCTGCTACGTGGGCACAAGGTGGGAGGGGAAGCAGGCAAGGCACCAGGATGGGACTTGTTGCATTTCTGTGGCAGAGAAAAGGCAAGAAGCTGAGTCCCTCTACCCCTTATAAACACTCAGCTTGATCCTTGTTCCCAAGGGATTTCATTGTGGCTCTTCTCTCCCTCCCTGTTCCTTCTCCTCACAGACAAACTGGAGAAATGCGCCGGCTTCAGCCTCTTGATCCAGAACACTTCGTGGCTCCTGCTGCTTCTCCTTTCCCTGCCTCCCCTGCAAGCCGTGGACTTCGTGTCCCTGTGAAAGGAAAAGCACACCCACTCGCACGCACACACACATGCACGCACGCACACACCGAGTCCCCCAGCCACCCCGCCTCCCCCGCCAGAACGCAGCCCTTGGAAAGAGAAGCTGAACCGTTTGGAACAAGTGAAACCTCTCTCTGTGTTATCTCTATATAGCCGTAGATCTAACGCTACCCACCGTCCTGTGCCGAGACCCGCCGTCACACGCACACACGCCCTGCGCCGAAGCATGGTGGCTCAGCTAGGCAGCGTTGCTTCTCCCATCGCACCTCCCCGCTCACTAGGCTGTCTGGTTTGCTCATGCCAGGAGCACTGCAGCCCCAGCCCTGCACAGCCCGCTTCTCCCATCCCTTTAACCTGTGGGGTTTGCCTGTTCTCAACTGGGGAAAGACAGCTGGATTGGCAGGTAAGAGAGAGAGATGATGTGAGAGCGTGCGGAGGGGTCCCTCTGCTGGGTGCTGTGCCAGGTGCTTTACTGATTTCTCAGCCTGCTCCTCTCGCCCTGAGTCACCCCAAAGCAGGGAAGAGACAGAGAGAGCAGGGAAGGCATGGGATGATGCTGAGCCTGGCCAGGCTGGGGGGAGAGAGGGGAGCACCTCTAGGGGACTCCCGTTAAATGCCCCTGCCTCCTTAGGGCTCTTCTGGGGCACTGCAAACGTGCTTTGGCAACAAGTTTTTCCTAATCTGTTTTTTACAGCTGAGCTGGAAGTGAGGCCTCCAGACATCATCTGGTACCTTTGGGCTTGCCTGAGCCTGACACACCACTCGCTCTCCCTGGGGACCAGCCCTTAGCTGTGACGAGAGAATTGCTGCCAGCACCCGCTCACAGTGGAGGCAAGCAGAGCCTCTCTGAGCTAGCCACAGCCCTGCCTTCACCCCTGCTCCCCTCCCCAAGGCCCCCGGAGCTGGATCCAGGCAGGCTGGTGGGGAGGGGGCTCCCCTATGGAGCGTGACCCCAAGGTCTCCACAGGACTCCTCTGCACCATCACCCTGTCTTCACCAAGGGAACATCTGGGGGCCCCAGTCCTTCCTCATGGCACACATCCCGGTGCCTGGCCCTGGTTAGGCTCGGCAGCCTTCCTCCAGCACAGTCTTCCTCCAGTCCCACCATGCTGCTGGGAGGAGGCATGTGCCCCATCCCGTCTCCCTCCTCCCTTTCAGCATTTCCCTGTCTCCATTTAAGAGCAGAAAGGGCAGCCCAGCTCTTGGCCACTGCCTCAGTAAGGCCAGGACCTTCCCAGGGGTTGGTGAGGGTGGGGAGAGGGACGGCGAGCACGGCCCACATCCACTAGCCCAGGCTTGCCCCCATGCCCCGTGGGACCCCAGGGAGCCGGTGGGCTGCTGCCCCAGCCCCACCAAAACCCTGTGGCTCTGGGCAAGGAGCAGCAGTGGGGACGGAGACCCAGGGGAGGGCACAGGGCAGGGGAAGATGCAGGCAGGAGCGTCCGGGGCCATGGGGTGCAGCCCAGCCCCGCTGAGCTACCTGTGCAG
>NW_010128946.1:0-215 GCF_000699245.1 Pterocles gutturalis | reverse complement strand
CCCGCCCCCCCGAGCTGCCTCCTATGCCCTTTCCCTGCCGATCCCTGCCTGCTTGCTTGCTGTCTAGTGCTGCTGAGGCTGCGTATAGCTGAGGTCTGGCTGTGCCCAGCGCCCTGGGCTTGCTGGTGAGTGCCGGGGCAGGCGCAGAGCCCAGCCGGCAGAGCACAGATGCGTCTTGAGTCTCATTTTTTTGTGAACATTTGTCGTTGTTTCCA
>NW_010128945.1:37341-57642 GCF_000699245.1 Pterocles gutturalis | reverse complement strand
GTTCTGTGATTCTGTGATTCTGTGATAATGTCAGCTTGGTGGACCTTTGACCTCTCTTCTGAATGACATTTGTAGTAAAGATGCCTTTTGAAGCACTGTTGGGAAAAGGACCTTTGCTGTAACTGTCACAGACTCGCAGGCTTGTATAAAAACACATATTCAAGAGAGAAAGGCTGAGATAATGGATAAAATTAAGCAGGATCATTGATACAGGGGATGATGTATGTAGCCTGTTTGTGACTGGTAGCCTTATTTCTTTGTTTCTTGGTGCAACATACCCAAACAGCTTTTAAACGTAGAGTTAACAGCTATGATTGGTTTTCTTTCAATCAAAGTTTAGCTGAAGTTTCAAGAACTGATGGACATTTATAAACTTGGGATCATTAAATCTTGAAAAACTTTTGTTCTGACAGAAATGTCTGGTGAGAAAATGTTCAGTTACCCTGGTAAACTAGATTTTATGTTTAAATTTCAGAAGAATAAAACAAAGAATGAAAATAAGGGTGAATCACAGTATCTGCTGAAGAAGTAATGCCTTAAATTAGATATCAGATCAGATTGTTTTTATTGCAAATGACTTCAAGCAGCTACAGGCTGAATACACCTAATAACATTTCTGTATATCTTTTTAACATGTTTTTAATTAAACAAAAGTAAATTCTAATCACATCTGAATATAGTATAGTGGTGAAAAGCAAGCAAGCTGTCACAGGATAGCAGTGATAATAGTAATTTGAAAGCAGAAAGGATTACATATACTTCAAATCTCACTCCCTGTGCTTTATCATCTTGGGGCTTGTTACGGTTTTGACCATAGCAGCTTTTCATGTTTCTTATGTCACTGGCTTGGGCAGCAGAATGCTTGCTGTTCTCATATGTGCTGGTTTTGCCTGGGAGAGATTTAATTTTCTTCACAGTAGCTTGTATGGGGCTATGGTTTGGATTTGTGCCGAAAACAGTGTTGATGATACAGGGATGATTTGGTTACTGCTGAGCAGTGCTCACACAGAGTCAAGGCCTCCTCTGCTTCTCGCACCACCCCCACCAGCGAGTAGGCTGGGGGTGCTCAAGTAGCTGGGAGGGGACACAGCTGGTACAGCTGACCCCAGCTGATCAAAGGGACATTCCATACCATATGGTGTCATGCTCAGCAGATAAAGCTGGAGGAAGAAGGAGGAAGGGGAGAACATTCGGAGTGATGGCGTTTGTCTTCCCAAGTCACCATTACGAGTGATGGAGCCCTGCTTTCCTGGAGTTGGTTGAACACCTGCCTGCCCATGGGAAACACTGAATTAATTACCTGTTTTGCTTTGCTTGCGTGCATGGATTTTGCTTTACTTATTAAACTGTCTTTATCTCAGCCCATGAGTTTTCTCACTTTTACTCTTCTGATTCTCTCCCCCAGCCCAGTGTGGGGGAGGGGGGAGTGAGCGAGCAGCTGTGTGGTTCCCATTGCTGGCTGGGGTTAAACTACGACATCATAATATCAAAACTGTTACTGAAATCCATGGAAGTTTTGCCTGAAGAATGGCAAAAAAAATTTGGGTCCAATGCACAGAGTTTTTTCTTTGTTCTTTTTCTTCCTTCCATACTCATTTCTCTCTCTCATTTTTGAGATTACTACCTTGTTGATGATTGAAATAGTCTTGATTTTGTCTGTTTCAAGCTCATTTTTATCCACTGAAAGTGTGATTGCAGTGTTAATAACTTTTAAATAATTACTCCTTACATAGCCTTTCTCTGTTTCTTTTCACATTTGCTGGTATCACTGGATACTTAAGGTAATGTTGTGATGCATACATCTCTGTATCTCCAGATAAGTTAACCTCTATATTATTTTATTACTGCTCTTCCCATATTTCTTCCACATTTATTAAATAAAAAACTTTCTTAGACTAGTGAAAGCCGCTTCATTCATCACAAGATCTTGTTTGGAAAATCACATTTAAAGAATATTGATATTACTACACTGCCTAGGCAGTAAGTTGTTGAAAATTTGTCTGTTAATGGGATTGTTGTGTCATTCCATTTATTCTGGTATCAATAGTATTGACTTCTTCTTTAGGAAAATTGTGTCTTCATCTTCTTTTTCATATAATCTATTTTTACAGTACAGTTTTTTTGCTTTGGTGAGAACGCTATTTTTCTTTTGATATTTTCAGATATACAGTCTGTAAATGATTAAAATTGTTATAATTGTTTAGGTAAGTTCAGAAACTCCATACACATGTTTAAGGTTCAAATAAAAAAGACACAATCATCTAAAGAAGATAGGTATTTAACTACTATATTTAGTAAGATCTAATTTTATCCAAATTATTGTATGTTTGTATGTGTCACAGAAAGATAAGTTTATTCAACCAGATTTAGCATCAGCTGCATTTTAGTTGTGTTATGCCATCATGTTATATTGATAAATAATAAAACAAAACAAAACAAAACCAAATAAAATAAAATAAAATAAAATATAAATAAAATACTGCTTATCTTTCACATAAAAACATGATTGCATACATATGAACGTGCTTTTGCATAAAATTCAGTCTGCATTCTTATCAAAATTTTTTGAATGCCCACAATGCTGACAAGACAACTAAATGAAAGCTGTTAATATTTGTTCATATCTACATTTGCCAAGTTTTAGCCAAATATCTTTGCACAGCATCCAGTTCAAAGGAATACTGACATTGTATAAGACATCAGAGCACTAATTTAATTAAAAAAAAAAGCAAGAAAATTATTACCATGTATTTTCCAGGCCTAAAATCAGACCTAGCATCTAATCCAGTCTTAAATATTGCATCAGTTAAATGGCTTCCTTGTTCAAATTCCTGGAAGAAGGTGAAGCACATGCCATCAGAGATTTGCCAAAGGAAGTGGAGAAGGTGATCCTCTGGTCTGCACTAACTAGTAAGATATATGTCCATGCTAAATATAGGAGGAAAAGCTTTATTCCTATCTCAGAGTTTCCTTGGGGTATATGTATTCCTTACATATTCCCACTGTGTGTGCAAACAACTTGAAAGTGGAGCTGTTCAGGAATTTGCATAAAAGTATTTTTTGGAGAAAATATTGATTTATTGAAACCAAGATTTTGAGGAACAGACAAGGATGTCATTTTGTACTAGCTTACTGCAGAGAGATGAAAAATGTGTGGGAAAATACTGACCCATCATGTGGAAAATACAGGTGTAGAACTATTCTTCTTCTAGCAGTTTGTCACATCCCAGGGAGGTGGTTTGTGGGTAAAACTTTTGGATCATCTGTTTTGTTCAGTTAAATTGTTGGTTTGTTCCACTTTCAGCTCCACTTGAAAGCTGTCCACAAATTGTGATCTTTTTCTTCTTATGCAGTGATGGATATTTTAAAAATATCTCCTGAATAGTTGCCTCTTCATTGAAATTGTGATGCCATCCAAAGGTTGGGTTTTTTTTCTATTTTATGTCAGAAACCTGTAAAGTTAAGAGTGAAATGTCAGTGTCTACGTCAGTGGTCTCTGCATCACCGAAATGCTGCCCTGAGGATTATTTTGGGAAAGTATGCTCTCACTAGACTGTATTAAGATTCAACGAACTTTTCCTGATCTTTGCAAATTTGTGAAAAAATTTGCTTTATTGATTATATGAATGCAATGCAAAGGTTTTGGAAGATTTGCTGTATACTACTGTCCTTATGTCTTTCTAAACTTTCTTACTCTTCATAGGTCTCCTCTGCAGAATCTGATTTTGGGTTATTTCTCCCCAGATGTATAACCTTGTACTTTTCGAGGCTGAATCATCTTTTTTGTACTGACAGTATTTCTACCATCGCTTGTTAAATTGGTCCCACTGCTTCTCTCAAAAATAGATAGTTTCTTTACATGTTATCCTTTCAGAAGGTAGCATTTGAATAAAGGACATGCAAAAAGGAGTAATGATTTTGAGATGATATAGTAAAATATGTTAGAGACTTATAAAAAAATATTTTGAAGTGATAAACCTACTCATTGAGAATGAATGACCCGTAAATTAAAATATCATTTTACAGATTTTTAAACTGTCTCCTTGCAACAAGGAATGCTAAATACAGTTGTTACCTAGTTTTAACAACAATGCAGACTATATAAATTATCTGCAAGAACAATTTGTAAAACAGACACTATTGGGGTAATTAATAATATCGAGATTGTATTCCTCTAACGCAGGACTATGAAGTGTCCAGTTAAATAGTCATAAATAGCAACAGGCAAGATCATACTTTCAGAACAAAGACTACTGATTGTATTTTGAACAGAAGTACCAAATTGTTATTGTAGGTCTGCCTCTTACTTATTAGTGTAAGTGTGGATCTCACACCTTGACTATGGTGTATAGTTGAACATCAGGGATGCTTTGGCAAGAAGACTCCTGGGTAATTTGCAACCCTGGGAACAGGAATAAATAAGCCACATAGGTAGCATAGGTTCGTATCTTTGGGTGGCCAATATGTGATAAATATCTTGCACCTTCCAGCCCCATAAAAGGTGTATAGTTCATAAAACCAGATGGGTTGGCAACCTCTGGCCAAATGGTTGGAAGCATATCTTGAGACCACTTAAAAGTATACTTTGGAATGTATACATCTTTTTACTTCTTTGTGCAGCATGGGTAAGACCTACTAGAACATTAAAAGTTGCCATGTTCTGTTGGCTCTGAAGAAAGTAGAATTTATTATTATAGAGTTGGAAAATGAGCCTATGATGTATGGCTTACATAGCTGATGTCATTTGGGGTGATGAAGTAAACTGATTCGTGACTTGCTAACTATATATCCAAAGCTAAACACGGAAAAGAGACAGAATAGTGCAGATCTGCCTGCTGAAGTCACGATATAATAGACTACTGTGAGTAGCCAAATTCAGTCATGAAAAAAACACATATCCTTAGCAGTGTGATTGGCACAATTAACTATTTACCTGTACTGGTATTTATAATAAGTTCTAAAACGTGATTATGTTACATGCTCTTTTTTCTCCCTGGAGACATTCTCAAAAAAGGGTGTTCACAGAATGAGACTGCATACTCAAAGTAATCTCTTCCAGATGGGGAATTTGTGTAGCTCTGAATATCCCCTTTCACAGTAGAACAGTAGCAGAATAGATTTTTCACTGTCTCTGCAACATTATCACAACAGTGTAGGTTCTTTCGACCTGCTGATTCAGTAATAAAACATTATTCTGTAGCACTTCATCTTCAGATTTTGGGAATGCTTATGCAAATGGTCAGACATTCTTTTGTTGTTGTTGCTTGCTTTGGTGTTTCCCTCAAGAATTAGGTAGCAGAAGGAGGTGGTAACGAGGATTTAGAAAAAGTGGCCTTGTGACTCTACATTGGTGGAGAATCTTTGTTCATAAATGTCTGTGTTTTGTATGCTTAGCTACAGGCTGGACACCTGACAGAGCTGGAAAGAAGTTTTCCCTGAGACTTACCATGCCTTAGAGAGGGCATTACTTTCATTCTATAATGGTCACAAGTACTTTAGCAATTTTCATGGGTTTTTTTCTGAAAGGAAGCGTTCACCTTTCTACCAAGACAATCCTGTTTGCTATTTGCTGATTGATCACTATTTTTTTCTCCATTTTATTTTTTCTTTATATGGATGCAGTGTTTAAAAAAAAGAGAACACTTCAACATCTACGGTTCTTCTCACTTTCCCCACTGAAGTTATAAATAAAATAAAATTGACTGGATTTCAAGTTAAGAGATGCTGCACCAGAAGTAAAATGCATAATTCTTCTTCACCTATATAGTAATAAGTGTCAGGCATACTTTCAAGGATTAATGATTTTGCAGTCAAGATCCCAGATATCGAATCCCAGATATCTGATTCACAATACCATTTTCTTTGTTCTTACCCTTACTTCCATTGTGGAAACTGAAAAAAAAAAAAATTTGCTTGTACTTGCGTTTTTCCAGTTCAATAACAGCATTAGAACCCTTGTTGCAGATGAAAAGTCTCACACAGTTGCGATTTAGCAGTTATTTGAGTTTTATTGAGGGTGTCAGGTAAATCAAAGGTTGTCAGTAGCTTTTAAGGGTTGTTTAGAATAACCACTTAATTACAGATTCGAGAATAACAAGCATTACACCGACTTACAAGGTATTCTAAATGTATGCACATATATATATATATATATACAAAGCATTAAAATGCAGAAACAGACAAACAAATAATCAGTGCAAAGTATATGGATCCAGTGAAACACATAAGCAGAGGTGCTGTTGTATAAAAAGTTTCTCTCTTCTCCCTCTATGAGAGAGGCAGACAGAGGAGGCTAGCCTATAGTTAACAGTTCCCCCTTTTCTTCTCAGGTTAAATACTCACATTGCCTTGGCATGCCTCAACGGGCGATTGTTGAGCCTCCAGAAGTAGAACTTTGCCCAGGCCTAGTGTGAACTTTGCCAGCAGATGGTCCTGAGAGGTGTCCCAGCTCAGGGGAGATGCTGGCCACAGCCTGCTGTGACCCAGGAGAGCTCAAAGGGTCTCCCTTTTTGGTCGCTGTTTGTAGGGTTTAAGATAATTGACTTTTGTCAAGTACTTTTCCATTTCGGCCCACCTCGGATGATGTCATATTCTGGTGCATTGCACTAGTTCCCACACTATGTCCTCCTTAGGCGCAGATAAGAGATGATTTATACTGTTTGAGGTGAGTACCAGACACACTGAAGGTTGCTCAGTGCTCTGAGATGCCACTAGCAAGGGAAAACAAGAATCAGAGATGCCAGCGAGGTGCCACAGCCTTGAGTTCCCAGCTTCACCGTTCATTCCTGTCTCCTCTGTAGCCTTGGAGGGGGAGAATTGCACCAGGCACCGAGTGTCTATGGGGAGGGGGGTGGGTTGCACCACCACAGCCCTCCAAAACTGTATTGTATCTGTGTCATTATTTTAAAAAACTAATTTCTAAAACATTTGTCTTTAAAAACTTTAGATTCTTAATGACTTTTCCAACAATTATTTTTGATGCAGTGGCAGACTATGTCACAACTTATCTAAACATTTGTTCTTTGAGTTGCACATACTGCTGTCAACTCAGTTACTCAATGTCGTAGCTATATTAAAAAAAAAAAAAATCTATCCTCTTTTTAGTGTTTTGGATCTGTTGTTAAATTACAGATTTTTACTTGTCAGTCCAAACAGACGAATTGTTGTTTTCTTGGAATAATATGATTTAGCAGCTAATCATTGTATTTCCAATTGAAAATGTAATTTATTCAAGATCATGAATAAATGCCTAGATGATGTAGATGATAAAGGACTACTTCTTTTGGTTTCCAACAAAAAAACCCCCAAACATTGGGTGGATTGGAACCAATATAATGACTGAATGCAAATACAACACTTAACATATGGTATTTTAGTACAATATTAGACATTTTTAAAAAATGTACTGCAAAACAGATTCAATATATATTTTCTAATTCTCCATACTGCTTTATACTAATATATGCTTTCATAATAAGGAGTACTAGTAAGCAAGAAACATCTGTACGAAGAATAGTTAGCACTATGAACTCTTCAGAGTGAGCAATTTAGTGAAGAACTACTTTTTTCTCTTTTTAGCAATTATTTATCAAAAGAATTACTTCAAAAGCATATTCATTATTCATAACTGACAACAAACCCTTTATACAAACTAATTTCAGTCTATTGATTGTTACACTGTGTTTCAAAAGGGATAATATTCTC
Source organism: Pterocles gutturalis (assembly GCF_000699245.1). Classification (NCBI taxonomy): domain Eukaryota; kingdom Metazoa; phylum Chordata; class Aves; order Pterocliformes; family Pteroclidae; genus Pterocles; species Pterocles gutturalis. The sequence continues at coordinate 49,938 of NW_010128945.1, read as the reverse complement.
ATGCCAGAAAGTAATATGCTGAACCATAACTTTCTTTATGTGCATGCATTATTGTTGTAGCTTTGGGTTGTACAAATTATCTTGGGATTGTCAGGCCATTTATTTACCAGCAGGGAAAGTAGTTACTTGCACTACAGAGAATTGTTTTTGCTCCCTACTCTGATCACAATATCATTTATAAACAGGAAAGAAATCAAAGTAACTTTAAGATGTTTACACTATCTCTTCTGTCAAGGATCTTTGAACAAATATATTTTCAAAAGTATCTGTGAAACTTTCTCTCAGACTGTATTCTCACAGATAGAAAATATTTCAGAAAGAAGTATTTGTGGAAACTGATAACAATGGTTATAAATAAAGTCAGAATAAATTTTTCATTTGAAATCCAGCACATACTTGCAGATCCCTTTTGTATGAGTCTTGAAGTTTTGACAGTCATTTATCACACAGCATTCCCCCAGCTATTAACAGGAGTTGTTCTGTGTTCTCAGTATCTTCACAACGTTTGTAAAGACCTTTGTCTTCCCTGAAAGAATTTATGCTGCCAAAACATAACCTTGAGAGTAAACTTAACTAACATGATGTTGATCAAAACTTTTTAAGTAGTGTAGACAAGGACAAAGCTAAATTTACAATGCTATCAACAAATGATGATTTACGCAGTAAGAATGTTAAAGTGGTTATGTATCTTACTGATTTTTATTGTTACACAAAAGCCAGAAGAATCCAATGCAAAACTTCAGATAAAAATGAATTAATCTTTGCTTTGGATTCCATTTTATTAAAATATTTATGCCAACTCAAGAGGAGTTATTCTCTAAATACTTTACATAATTATGATATTGACAGAACAGTTGACATGAACAAAGGAAAAGAATGAGAGGAGCTGACCAGATGTTTTTCTTAATTATGATTTTCCTTTTTTTTTTCCCCTTGATAAAATGGCACTGATTTAAAAAATTAAAAAAAAATAAATAAAAAAGAAAGAAAAATAAAGGATGGAAATCCTCATTTATCCTTCATAAACAAGGAAAGAGACACAATGAGGAAAGTTAAATTCTGCAGCAGACCGCAAAAGTGAGTGAGCGGTATCCTGGCATAGGGGATTTAGCGGAGTTAGCTTGATCATCTAATAAAACAGATGTGAAAGACAGAAACTTCCATCTCAAAAGTGAAACTTGCCAATGTGCTACTGCTTAGTTTACAGAAAGAAATTTTTTTGTTGTTGTTTTGAAAGTTGATATTCCATTTCTTCTGATTTTCTGCTTGTCTTCACTTATATTTACATTGAAATTTTATGTAGATTTTTCTATTGAAATATTTCTGATTTTTGAAAGACATGTTTTTGCCAAAGTCCTTGTACTGACGTCTTCAGCTGCATCAGGTGAGACTCACCAAACTCCTATTTTGATAAATTTTTCTGTCCAGCTGAGTCATGGTCCTATTAGACTACTCCAGCACATGCTTGATCCACAACTATTGCTTATCTTAAGCTACTTGGAAAACATCCACTGTCTCATCTGTGCACAAAAGACAGTCTTTTGCACACAGACTTTGGCAATGGCCATGCTACTGAGTATTTAAAATTATCTGTGTGCAGCCTAGTCTATTCAACAGCAGGAACCGTCTGGAGAACAGCCTGGGATAGCCAGACTCTCCATCTAGGATATTAATCATCACACTGAAACATACAAATAGTACTTATCCATTAGCAAACACAGCAGAGGCTGCTTGGAAGAGTCCCCGGGACCATCCGGAATTCCCACCTGTCAACAATCTGCACCAAGCAGCTAAATGCTTTGGTGTGAAGGCACTGGAAATTCAAGCAATCACGTTGTCTCCGGTGACCTCTTCTCTCAAATTAGTCTGTTGTTCCAGCCACACATCTGGGGAGCTCCTGAGTCACCCAGGGAATTAACAACTAATTGCACTGGGTATGCACACAGGCAAAACCCTACTAGCCCCCTCTATGCCTCAATTATAACTGTAGAAGAAACTTGCTTTTCTTCCTTTTAGCACAATCATTACTTAAATTCTGTAGATGTTGCCAAAGATGGTGTCAAATATACATGAAAAATATTTCTCTTAACTACATGGGCACTTTTTGTTTTTTCCAAAATTAAAAAAACCCACAACAACAAAACAGAACCATGTCTGACATAGTGATAGTTGCTTACACAGCTATTTGTTTTCTTTTCTTATACAACTGGAAATTGAAAAATATTTTTTTTCTCTCTTGTTAGAATTCTATTTTGTTAATAAATGATAGAGACATTTGTGATGACATAATTTCTCTGCTGTTATAAAATAGTAGAAAGCAAAAAGCTTCAAAATGGTGTGGGGTTTGTTTGTTTGTTTATTTGTTTTCAAAACAAGTACCTTAACAGTAACAACAAAACCAGAATTTTGTTTGCATGTTGTAATCTACCCTTAGAAGAAGTCAGTCACAAATAACAACATTGAAGGAATTATGGATTATTACTTTAATATCAAAAAAGGTTATAATTTCCAGTCCCTGAAGACTACTTTCTTAGTCATGTTGCATGGTTTTCGTGTGTTTAAGTACCCTCTAGTAACTGGGCTATCTGACTAGTATATATTGCTTCAAATATACCAACAAGACCAATTCAATAATTCTTTCTTTTTTTCAAAGAACATTATTCCCAAATATGAGGGAATAAGCTTGAACACATTAAATAATATATGAAAATTTGAAATTATTTTGAAATCTAAGAAGAAATGAAAGGAGTCAGTTGTCTTAAAAATACGGTAAAATCTGCAAGTAAAAATACATCTATAGATTTCTTATGCTGTTGGTAGTAAATTATTGTAGTTATTTTGGCATCTTTGTACAACTAATACAGTTGGACACATCATATGGAATTGTTTGACAACTATTTTATTTAGTCTCCGTGAAATAAGCCATCTGTTGTCCTGACTGGCATTGGACCTTTCCCAGATTCAGAGCCACAAAAAAACACTAACTTAAAGCAGAGAATCTTAAGAAAAACAGGGGGAAGGAGGGGATCTGAAACCTAGGAGAACCACGTTGAAAAAAATGTGAGCTATACGTAGTTTGATGCAACCCAGTAGGGGAAAATGGACCCAAATCCCAAACAACAGCAAGGTGTGCTGAGAACACAGCCTTTCAGTGCTTGTGGTTTTGCTGGGACTGCAAGTCCAAAATGAAGAAGCTATCAACCTGAGCACCATTAAGATCTGGATATGCTTGTTGACTTGAAATACTGGAAATAGAGTGTTCTTGTCCATGAATGTCATTTGGATAAGTTTTCTTTTCTGCTGAGCCTTTCTCACACAAGTCTTGAAGACTGTGAACTAAATGATAAAGTGAGGTGTTCCCTGGCTTCCAGTTCACATGTTTCAGATGATCTTTACGGTGCTCTGTGTGTGAATGAGTATGACCACTGTCTGGGTAATGGGTCCATCCATATATAACCTGGGCACAGATTTCACAATGTTACAAGCACTAGCTCCTTACTACCTTCTTTTCTTTCTTGCTCTTTCAAGAACTTCTGAGAATCAGCCTCATAATCTCAGTGTTTATTTTAATTTTTGTACTTATCAGCTGCTCATTTTGCAACAATTTACATAATTTTACATAAGTTCTAAATATATGTATTTGCAAATAATAATTATTCATGTACTAAGAGATAAATAAGATCTGTTGTGACAGGCAGTGTGAAGACTGAGAGCAGTAGTAGTTGGTTCTGGTTACAAAAATAATTAACTAAATGGTGAGAGGACTCCACTAAAAAATTTCTGTAGGTGTCATAAAAGGAATGAGTCATCTTTCCCCAGCATGGGGAACGGCATAAAACCTGAAAACTGCATAAAACTTACCTAGGTTTAAATAATATACCAACAAATTAAGTACAACAAAGACAACCATTGTGCTTTGATTGCTGACATACTTAAAGCATTCAAGTGTCAGGTTGAGCTTAGAGGTCAATATGCAAGAATTTCTAGGTTTGGAATGTAAGTTGGAATAAATATTTTAGGATACATAAGCTTTCAGCAACTCAGAGACCTACTTATTTTCTCTCTCATCTCCCTGAACAATCCCTGAATAGTTATATAAACCTCTGAAAATGGAGTTTAATGCTAAATACAGGAAGAAACTCAAAGTTCAAAATCTGCAACGAAAAAAATCATATTTCTGCTTCAAGTGAACTGTCCACTAATACATGCATCCTGGAAAGTTAAGCTTCTGCGTAAGTCTTTGTAGGCAGAATGTATTAGAGTAGACTGTATTTGATGATTAGAAGTTCATTTAATTTTAAGACAAATATTTTTCAAGCAATTACAGCCCTTGAAAAAAGAGTTCTAACAGGTACTTTCCCAAACAGTCTTGTTTTGTCTGAAAATTATTTCATCATTTATAGTGTTCTTCATGGATGCTACAGAGGTGACTGACCAATGAACTGCAATTTGTTAAATTTGAAAGTTGTTTATAAAAATTTTAGTGAAGCTGTTTGGGAAGTGCAGTACATTGCTTTCATACACGTCAAGGAATTGTTCTGATTTAAAAAAAAATGCTTTTAAGAAAAGAAGATACTTTGAAAAAATGTTTTGAAACGCTTGTTTTTCCTTTTTGGTGTTAAAATATACTATAAGTAAAACTGGTTTGGTTTTTTTTTTGACAAAATGTTCACACACACAAGTGTGTATAAATATACCTATGTATATACAGAGAGAAGGAGGGAGAGAGACAGAGAAAGATGTTTGTGTTCTTTTTCAGAATTAAGCCAGTTTCTGAAATTCTAAAATCGTTTCAGAAATAGGGTATGGATGTTGTGAGATTTCACAGCTCTGAAACAAGCTGGAGAGGTGTACAGACCAAAACTGATGTGTCTGGAGATGGTCTGTTTGTAACGCTATGTGACAAAAGTGTTCATGTGGTGGGGCTGTGGTCACGCTCTCTGGTCTCCAGTCTGAATCAGCTTTACCTGCTATGGTGAGCCGAGCAGTCAGATACCCCGTGAGCTGGATACATGTATAATTGGGAAGAAGCTAAAGTCTTTTCTGCATCTAAGTGATATACCCCCATATATCTTCTGACAGTTTTAATAACTTCTTTTGCATGCTCCAAAATCAATCTCTTACACTTGAGCTTGTGTGGGATGCCTAAGGATTTTCAATTGTCATATTTAATTTCTGAAGAAAGACTTGGCAGCAGAAGTTAATAAATTTAAAATTGTCTTTAACTATTAAAATGACAGAAATAGAACACCACTAAATTCCAAACAGCTAAAAAACATGATGAAATGACACTTTTTTTCATACGAAAACTCAGAAAAGCTAATTCATCAAAATAATTGAATACAGTTTAAAAAATATGCCAACAGTTACAGGTAGTGCATAAGCCTCTAAGGATGGGAATGAAGGTTTGCTCAGCTCTTCCTGAACAAAAAATGAAATCAGCCTTGCCAGAACATTTCAAATGACTTCTGGGAGAATATGACATTAGAAAACAATAGGTCTCTCTTGAATTCACAGCTAACATGACTTCAGAAGAGTTGTTTTTTGCTGATATCAAATTTAAGCAGTATGGCATTTTCACTGTCTCGTAGTTAGCGTGCTCAACTCCTTCTTCAGAATATTTTGTCTCTTCTCAGGGCCCCGAACAGACTTTTCTTCAGGGAAGGGCCTGGTGCAATGCCTTATGAGTTCGTAAGAAGCCCACTGACTTCATAGGATTTTGGTCTAATCAGGACCTTTACCTTTGCTCAGTGAAGTGCTATTCAGCAGATTCCTTCTCCTGAGACCCTTTAGTGAAACTGCTTCTCATGTGACTTTTCAGTGCTCTCTAGAACTTCATCCTCCCACAGTTATCTACTCTCTTATCACGGTTTCTATCTGCTGCTTGCACATGAACACAAATGGTGATATTCTGGCTGTCAGTCAGACTGGCTTGCATCCATCCTGCTCAAAATTACCTTCTAATTTAAATCACTCAGAGAATAGGGTAGCTGATAAAGTCTCAGGACTATTACTTCTAGTATAGTTTAATCTGCAAAAGAGAAAATAATTGTTAGCTTTGCTTCTTGACCTCACAAGTAGTAATGATACAGAATATTAGTACTCGTTTTGCCATTTATCCTGTATTGTCAACACTAATTACACAGCTTTTCTGTCTGCACCTTGCTTATTTTCACTGGGATTCTGCAAAAACAGGCGTATTTTCCAGGAACAATTTGATTTCCACATTTAGTACTTGTGTGATGACAACTTTCAGTGTGAGATAAGCTGGGCATTTTGGGTTCATGTACCATCACGGGGTGGCTGCAAACCACCAGCCACCTTCCTGCTTGCGGTGGGACCCTGAGGCAGATGGGTACCGTTTGCTGGGGTACAGTGGTACCCACATATGGGTAGGACCCATGAAAGATGTCAGCCATGGAGAGGCTGCTGCTGCTGCCACCATATCTGTTGTCACTCCCCACTGACTCCTGGACCACTCCTGAGAAGGAGAATTTCCAGAGCAGGCACAACAGGTCACACACAGCCTGTGATTGCTGGCTGAAGGCTCCTTACGTAGAACATGAAGGAAGTGCAGTAACAAACTGACCCGTTCTCCAAGAAACCATTCACTGTCATCTTTCTCAAATGAAATAATGAATACTCAGGAGAAAGATGCAGTCCATGAGGGCTTAGGTATCCAGAATAGATACTAATGAGCATTAGCTGAGCTACACTTGCTAACTGTGTGCATGTTGGCAGGCACACAAATTTGCAAGTAAAATCTAGCTACTGATATGTTATTCATACACATGCAAATCAATGTATTTCCCCTCATTTTTTGCTCAGATCCAACTGATGCACACAGCAGCTCAGTTGACCTAAAATTATTCAGCATTGTGCTAGAATCCTCAAACGTAATAATACAAAATGGGGGGGAAAAAAAAAGGAGATAATCAGTCTCCCAAACCCACAGTATTTGTGAGTGTATCAGCAAGCTCCTACAAAGCTCCATCTGCTTAAGCAAGGTTCTGAGAAGATTTAGGCTTCTGTCCTAGAACAGGTTTTTGGAATGGAAAATCTATGTTTGCCACAGTTCAGTTGTTTTAAGCCATTATTTTTATTTGGTAGTGTTGTATATGTGGCCAGAAGATAACACTCTGTCTTGTATGCTTATTTAAAGGGATATATGAATAAATTCTGTGTTGCTTAACTATCTTTCACATGGCTTTCTGCTAAGAATAAGCTCTACAATAACACATGACCTTTTATTGATTTAGCCTGGAACAGCATCCTTGTTTCAGCTGAGTGCAATATGGTAAAGCAGAGATTTAGCTCATAGAAGGAAAACACACAGGAATCCATTTAATTCACCAAGGTCATCAGCTCACCATACCTGGCTGCAGAGTGGGTATTTTTTTTCAAAGCTAATTGGGCTTGGAGCTGGGCTAGTGATTACACATCCTCTTAATCACAGGTGAAGATGCATTTCAAACTGGGAATCATGCCTTTACACTTACTCTTGCATAATGTTTTTCCTGCCAATGCTTCTATTTATCTCCTAGACTGGCATGGTGCCTTCTCACTAATGAACTGAGGACTTGCTGAATAACAAAGATGCCAGTCAATTATGTTTCTAAACAGCTTATCTGTGAGTGTGACACCAGAACAGACACCCTGTGACCCTTTTGCGCTGCAAACCTTGATATTTCTTTTAACATTGACACCTTGAATACCTTAAGAAAAGTTAATATAAACGTCAGGAAAATAGGTAGCTGCAATCAAGATGGATCATGTTCTTGGTTTTGAGTTTACAACAGAATGCCAGTGAACAGATTTTAAAAGTTACTGCTATTTGTAAGAAAAATGTCATTGTCATGATAATACTTTATCAGAAACTAACATGATTTAAATAGGTGGCCACATGTACCAGCCCAAGAATTGAATTTGCCAAAAAGAAGTGATATGTAGACTTTTTTTTCTTGCAAGTACTCTCTGAATTTGTCAGTCAGGTTAAAAGGTGACTTGAGCAAATGGAGGAATTTAATAAGGCACTGTTCAGAGTTAATAATTAACCCTATTCTGGAATACTTCATAATGGGAATGGTAAAACACATTATGGTTTCGTTTTTAAAACATTTTGATTTTGATAAGTGTGACAAAGCTATTACATAAGCGACAATGTCTTTTATGACCAGATTCAATATATGAATTAAGGATTATGTAAATCACATAAGGACACAGCTGAGCTATGGTCTATTACGCTGTGGCAGCTGAACAAAAATTTTGATGGTTTTGGTCAGAAAGCAGCTTAGGAGGAAAGGTGTAGAAAACATTTGTGGATTTTTAATACAAAGACATTTCTTTTTATTAATTAAGTTAGTTTTTATGCAGCTCTTTAATATTTGACTAGTGACCAATAAATCTGTGTTAGGAATTCTTCTTCCTGGCATGAAAATGCTTCTTAGCATTGAAAGGACTTGTTTTCTGGTAAGACGAACCAAAAAATTTGCTGAGCTTCTTCGACTAGGTTCTGGTAGTATGCTCCAGAAAGGCGACAGGTGAGAGGCAGGGTGAGATGTCCTGCCATCTATTCTGCATTCCTGAATTAGAGTACAAATTCTTGCTTGCAGTACTGAAAATGTCCTAGAGGTTCCCTATGATAGGGTTATTGTTAATGAAACGTTTCTCCTTTTCTTCTGTTTAATCTCCTGCTTCCATAACATGGAATCTTCTGGGATATGAGGGCTAGTTTCTTGCCCTATATTTTTCACCACCTTTCTTTTTTGTCCTGTAAAATATATTAATACCTAAATGCTGAAGACTTAGATGCTCAAATCTGACCTTATAATGTTGAAAATCCCTGCCTATCTGCTATGTAATTTATGTGTCTTTTTTTGAAGTTGCAGGTAATTCATAGTCTTCAGAGCTGTGATTCTGCATACACTTAAAGCTATCATTTAAGACTATCATGCAAGACTGAGCTACTGGTGCTTAACTGGGCCTGAATTCCATCTCAGGTCTAAAAGGATGATATACCACCAAGTCATACAAGAGCTTGATTTTGGATACCTGCCTAAATAAAGAGATGCTAGCAAAATCAGTCCTTTCATATGATGCACTGAGATTTTCCTTGCTGTGGCTTATCTTTATTTAGGAACATGCTGGTTGAGATGCTCACTCAGAAAGAGGAGATGTAGCTCCGGCTTCTTCTCCTGTTGCTTTCAACCTGTTTGCAATAGAATGTTTTACACACCAAGGTAAATGAATAGCCTGCTAAGATGGAGGTATTTCTTTCCTTATGAAGACAGTCTTCATTCCCTTCAAGTATGAAAAACTGGGTTTCAAAAATTTAAAATAATAAAAAAGCTGAAATTTAAAAATAATTTCACCTAAGAACCCAACCAAGAAGTTTTCAGTGATTTTTTAACAAAATTGTCTTTATAAAACTATAAGATACTTATAGATACAAATGCTATGGTATATTATTCTATGTAAAATTAAAGCTCACTGTCTAATCTCACACTCAGAGTCACAGTTGCAAAGCTGTAACTTGTGAGAAAATAATATTGCACAATGAGAAACAACGCAAGAGCATGAGACATTCCTCTGAAAAATTACAACTACAAAAGATAGAATACTTTGTTCGTAGGCTCACTGGTCTATTGCAAAAATGTGAGTTTTGTATTGCTTCAGTGTGCCCTCCATTATTCCAGGCTCCTTCCTTTTAAATCTTTCAACCACAAGGACCAAATGAGTGTCCTCAGATATACATTTTCAGCTGATCAAGAGAAGGAATGGGATTCTTAATGCTTCTATTTGACTTCTAACTCTTCTGGACCATAAGAGAAGGTGAAAATTTTGAAGATGCTCTTTATCACTTTTATTACAGTGTTAAGCAGATGGGGGAATTGAGTTGCACTGAGGTTTAGTGTTTTATCCAAGTTTACACAATATTATTTTGGGAGAAATTATTGTAAAAGATATTATTGTTTTCAAAGCATGTTTTGGTTTCTTCTTAAATAACTGCTAAAAATCCTGACTAGTGAAAAACAGTCTAATTGCATAGAAGAGGTTTTGTCTTCGTAATGCGTCTGTCTTCTGGAATGGAAATTAGTTTAAGACTACGGTGGGTGCAAGAGAGAAAAGAGTGAAAGGTGGGGAGAAAAACTTTGTGGGATTTATACCTATCAGTGCACTGATGAAAAGACCTGGTTACCTATTACTGGACTAAGGGCAGGGCAGGGGGAAGTGGAGCTAATTCCTCTCCCTGGGCTGGGTGCACCAGGAGGCAACTGACTGAACCTTTAAGTCATTCATGACAAACAGGAAAGGAGTGTGGACCTGTGGAGGTTCTCAAAACAGTGATGTGACGAGGAGGGAAAAGTCTTGTTCTTCATGCAGTCCCTTTTCTTCCTTTTTTCTTTCTGCATTCTACACTCCTTAGTGCTTGTACTTCACCTCCTTTTATTTTCTCCCTGTAGATTTTGAGATCTATACACAACTTGACTCAGAGTAAAGACATCTTTTTGTGGAGAAGCTAATAGCTGAGAAATAGCCCCATTTAGCTGAGAAATAATTAGATGTTACCATCTCTTATCTGTATGTCCCTAAACTTTATCGAGGTTCTTCTGTGGCTGTTTAACAATCCAAATAATTCTGTTGTATGGTGTTCCTCCTCTATGCTGTTTCATTTTCAGATGTGCTTAATATTCTATTTGCTATTCTATTTGCATATTCTACTTGCAGATCTATTTGCAAAGTATTTAAAACACTAGGAAGATTTTGGTTTTAGTGGTTTATTTGGCTAATAATTGTTCTGGCCAGATACAAACTGTGATGAATTAGCAATACTGTTGAGAGACATTTTTTTGAAAACACGATGTTTCAACTGTGAGGTTATTATCTTTCTTTTTATGATTTTTTTTTGTTTGTTTAGGAAACAAGTGGGGAACAAATGTGTTTAGTAAGATGTACATTAGTATTATTTATTATTATATTTAGTAAGTTCCCAGAAAAGATCCAAAAAATAACATAACCGAAAATTTTCCAAACACTCAGATGGAATCTGCATGCTTGTAAGGTAGCACATCTTGGTGAGTTTGGGGAAGAATGATCAAATGCTATTCTAAATTATATTATTTCAAATTTTAACAAAGACTAATATTCTAACAGCAAACCAATATGTACTGTTTAAGGAATGGTAAATTAAAACATATTGGTTTTTTATGATGCACGTCATGAGTCACTGGGAGTTCTCATTAGCCTACTGTTGTGTATGATTGCTTGTCGGGCCTGTACTCTGTATGCTTCAAGGAAATCCTGAGTTCGCAAATAGGAAAGAACTTATTAAAACCTTCAACTGCAGTTTATTTCCTTCTACTTATCTTCCTTTCAAATGCAAAACAGACTAATGAGATAGCCCAAAGCTGAAGCTAATACTGGGTTCCTGAAAAGTGTTCAGCATATTTTGGAATGCATCCAAACTAAGTTTTGGTTTGAAAAGAAATCGTGCTTATGCGTCTTACCCCAAAATATTCCAAGGCCTATCATAACTTATTCTTCAGCAAAGCAAATATATAATCTGTGATCTATCTTTGAATCTGAGCACACAATAATTATGTTTAAGATTGACCTGCTGAAGTTTTAGCTTTGTTATTTTATAAAGTGGCAAGAGATACTGATTCAGAATAATCCATCTGAACTGTAAGGCTTACTTTGTGTTTCATTTTATTTTTTCTTAAGGACCTTGATGTGGACTCTATTGCTGGTTGACTTTGGAGCTCTGACATTAAAATAGCTGTACATCACAAATTATTTTCTTTTTTTTTCTTTTTAAGAGAAAACAAAGGCAGCAATGGTCCAGAGATTTCATAAAGAATTTGGTGACTATTTGTTTAATCTTGGATACCCCAGTTTCACTGGTTGTTTATAGCACTCAGCTATAATGAAATACTTCCATTTTCATATTGCGCTCATTGGGATATAAGAAAGTTCAAGGGTGAATATTACATCCATGGAAAATACCCTTTGAATGCTTTATCCGAGAGAGGGGTTCCAGTCTATGAAGTTGATAAAGCATCTCTTGGGCTTTCAAATCTTGCAATTGTGTTTTCTTGTTATAATCCCTAACAGCAATTTATTGCTGGTAAAAACGAATTAATGACGCCATGCCTCTCAAAAGATTTTACAAAAGCAGTGGTGGGAACCTGAAGAGATGCAATGAAAAGTGTACTATTGCAAAAGAAGGAAAACAAAAGTTCAGTACCTCTGAAATAGTTATTACAATATATAAATATAAATTTCTCAAGAATAGAGGAGTTTACAAATATAATTTGCATGAGCATAATTCAGTATTTTTTTTTAAAAAAGATAATGCTACATGGAGATATAATTTATTCTGTGACAATGTGAAACATGAGATTCTCTTTAATCTCTCAGCATGTTTTATCTAATACAAATCAGGGTTGAAAAAGAGACCTCATATCACGATTCTACGTCAGGGCTCCCTGTATTACAACATCTGTTATTATTTCCTTCCAGAAAATGAAATACACCTGAAAAATATTTGCATATTTGGTCATGCTTTAAAGACCTCTGAGGGTTTACTTCTAAGGA
>NW_010128945.1:0-37310 GCF_000699245.1 Pterocles gutturalis | reverse complement strand
TGGCCTTTCCTGTCCCTACACAAATAAGTAGGTGTGAGGAGATATGGCACTACTGCTCATAGGTATTTCAAACATGTAGAATTTTCCACTCTCCACTGATTTTCCATTTGTTCTACTCTGGCCATTGAAGAAGCTCACGAGATTACACAGCTCTGTCTCATTTTTTAATTCAGTCTAATTGCTAGTACTAACTGAATTAAATTTAGGACAATATTATTAGTCTTCATGGTTTTGAATTTCCTGCTTATAACAGAAGCTGGAGGAGGGCAATGGATATCATACAAAAACCCCTTTTAAATTGGAGTTGCGATTTCAGTCCGTTCTTGTATTGTCTTTCTGAGTGCCTGATCTATCCAATTGCTCTGTGCCTTGCTTGTTTCTGTATAAGCAGAGAAAATAACTTTTGGTAAATGGCTTTTGTAGGAGATTTAAACATTGAGTCGCTGCCCTGTACAGTTTCAAAATCTATAAGAATAAAATAAATTTTACTTTGGTAGAAGACAGTAGAAATTACACATTCTAGATCACTGTGGAAATTCCTGTATTTTCTGTAGATTTTATCCTAGGAGTCTGTTTGATTTCTGGAGCAGATTACTACTAAATAAGGTACATTTAATAAATTAATTGAGGTATGAAAAGATTAGTCTTTAGGGATCAGGAACTGAGGTCTCGGAACAGAGTGGAGGAAAGGTAGAAACAGCTGAAGATCCATTGAGATTACTCTGTTGAATACTCCTGGTGCTTCTCTACAGCACAATGGTGGGGTCAGGTTTCTGTCAGAATCTGCCTCCAGCAGCTACTTTGTTTTAAAATCTGTCAGCTAGTTATGTTGTTGACCGTGTTATACTAGTTTCATCGTAAATTATCTTCTTAGTCTGGATAGATCTAGATTCCTGCAGGAGAGAGGCCTAAACATAAATTTATGAACTGTTCTAATCAGAGAAATAATGTAATCCAGTATTCTAATTGTTACTGCAGGCTGGAGGTGTGAATTTTGTTTCCCAGACCTCTTTTGAGGTTTAAGTTGTTCCTTTATCTGAAACATCCAAGCAGACTTTAGGTTGATCATCAGACTCTAGGCTATGCTGTCCGGGAGGAGTATCCTAAGCACCGACCTGCTCGTCTCTTACCTTTTGTCTCCAGCTGTGTCATGCCATACTGCAGCAAAAGTTTCAGCCGGAGTTTAGGAGAATTATTCTTTTTCTCACCCAGCCGATACTGTGGAATGTGGTGGTGAAGGCAGTGTCACTAGAGGTGTGATGAATGTGTTTTAATCTGCTCAAAGATGATGGAAGCCAAACCATTACCTCAACTTCCAGTGTGTCCCAATGTATTCTGTGCAGGAATAATCTTCCTCTGCCTGCGCTTTAAGGCAGCAGTTGACTTCTTACCTTTTCATATGAACCATTGTTTGCATATACTGCGGGTATGGTCTAGAAAACCCGGGAATGTGTGGCATGTAGCAGAGAACACACTCAGCTGTGGCTGAGCCAGCACTAGAGTATAGTGAAGAGAACAAACAACTTTTATCCGATGTATCCTAAGCATCCCATATACGGTGAAAACACAAAGGAAATTAAAACACTCCAGTGTTACCTCCCCAGTTAAGGGCACAGTGTTTGGTCAATGCTGCTACTTATCTACAGTGGGTCCTCTCATTTTTAGCAAGAAAATACTGTTTTGTTGTTTGTTGTTGTTTATTTATTTTTTTTTTTTAATTAATCAAGTTTCCCTATTTTGCTGAGTTGCAAGGTTTCATCTCACATTCTTGGGTAAAGTAAGTTACAATTTTAAAGAGCTGTTTGTGTGCCCATGTAAGTCTCCTAGAAAAACAGAACACCAACCCAGCAAAAGTGACCCCATTTACCAAGTTACCTTATGGGAAAGCATGAGAATATCCTGTGCTGAGGCTTTACGGAAAGGAAGATTACTTAGACCAGTTTCAATGGCTACTGGGCTGTTCTACAGGAACCCTTCTGCAGCAATTAAGATGTAAGTTGAGATTGCTGCATCCCTCTTCCATCACCCAGTCTGTGGTGTGACCCTCCTTTCCAGCCCGTTGGTGAGCCAGCTCAGGAGCAAGACAGATGATGGAGGTTTGCAGCCAGAGGGAAAAAGGGTGGTGATCCTGACTTCAGATCAGCTACCTGCCTTACAGGGACATGCTTGATACTCAAGTGTCTTCTCTTGGCTTTCAGTGGTGCCTCATTGCAACTAACAAGCTCCAAGACACAGAGAAGAAAAAGAACATTTATTTTCTGGTTTAGTTTAGGAAAATATGAAGTAAAGAAAACCCAGTGTGAAATTTGCTACAGTTTAAATAATATAACACTCACTCATGCAGTTAAGAAGTATGGTAAAAAAAATTCCCTCAGCTGGCAAAAAGCAGACTGGACGTTAAGTCACTCCTTTTTCAGCCATTTAAATTCTTAGGTGGCTAATTATCTTTATTATAACTTGTAACCTGGAACAGGAACCATCCAATGAACAAACGATACAAACCTGAAGAATTTGGTTTTATTTTCTGTGTTTTCAAGAAGTAAAAATTTGAGTTGTTTCACTTACTACTTCTCTCCAAGGACAGATATGAAACCCAGGTTTCTTCAGGTTTTTTTATTTCTTGAGCCTAGGAGGATACTTAAATGGAATTTTGTCTAATAGATACGGAGTGCTCAAGGCCTGTAGCTCCAGGTAAACACTGCTGTGTAGACTGTCATAGGGTTGAAAGCCTCCAAGGACCTAAAGTTTCTGTCTCTGGACAGAAACACAGTTACCATCATTGCTTTAGGAGTTGAAATGCTAATCTGATGTCAATTAGGAAATCCAAAGGAATTTCAGTTTTCCGGTTATAGAGCTGCTACCTTTACTCTTCCCTTAGCCTTTTTGCTACTGCGTCTGCAGCAAGGAACTCTAGAAACTGAGATCTGAACTGACCCAGTCTAGCGATTTTAGATTGCCAGTTTTCATGCTCAGACTTGTGTCAAATCTTTGCAAGTCAAAAACTTCTGATGATTAAAAATTCTTATCCTATTGGAATTTCCAAAAGATAACATGTCCTATTTTTCCTCCATCTTTTGGAATTTCTGGTCTAAGGAATTTTTTTTCTGAACAATTCTATAGAGAAATGTATCTATAAACCAAGCAGAAACAAGTTCAACCAGTGACATGCTGGTTTAGCATTTCAAAACCTGGTGATAGTCAAAGAGTCAAGGTAAGCTCAGATTTATGCAAAGTAGAAAGCAAGAAATTGTGTTTAGTGTAGTTAAATAATGAAAACAATCTTGAATTAAGGTGTTAATAGCCACAGTGTAAAAGTTCTACACTTTATCATTTGTGTTATAGTTGTCACAGATTTTACTAAATGTTATTTGTTTGATGCCTTGTGTTGTCATTTGTCAAGTTTGTGAATATTCTACACTAGTTCTGATGAAACCTAGGAGAAATGTTTGATACTGGTTGAGAAAAAGGCCTATGGTAGGGAGACCACCGCAGACAGATTTGCTGGAGTAAACTGCTAACAAATCCTGTTTCTGCAGCCAATTCTGTTCACATTTAGTTTCTGGAGTTCTTTAGTCAGGGGAAAATGTGAAATCTTTTAATCTAGCATAAAGTATGAGACAAGTTACTTAATGATGCTTCACAGCATCTTGCACTGAACAAGAGGATTTACATAGTCAGGAACTGCTTCAGCAGCACAGCTTCTACTTCTGAATCCCAAGCAGATGCAGATCTCTACTCTGTGAGCAGGTGCAGTTCTGTGGACTGTCAACTGAGAGAGATTAACTGGCATAGTCATTTTGAAATAATTATATTCTACTACAATTTCCTCAATAACCTCCCCTTAATAACTGCTCTTGTCTGTATTGGTAATATACACTAGCGAGAGTGACCTGCTACTGCAATTACATCTCTCTTTTGGCCATTGAATGACTATATCGAAGGAGAGAAAAATAACCACTGCTACAGTGGAATAGAAAGATATTCTAAAACAACTATGATTGAACATTTTATATATGCAATCAACTATTCACTGATGATTATGTGAAAAAGATCAAAGTTTTAATTAAAATAATTAAGACCTACCAATCATAATTTGTCACAGAACACACTTTATCTTGGCATTTGTGAGTGATGTTCTCTTATTATCTGCAAGTCATAGGAATGAGGGAAAGAAGGACTTTTGAGGTCATTTTTGTTTTCCACAAATCTTATTGAGGATTTGATTTCCATCTCATGCCCCCCGAAAACAGTGAGTTTCTCAAGACTTATTAAACATTATTTTTTACTCTTAGTCAATTACTTACTTGACAGATAACTTCTCAAATACATTAAATGTGTAAAATCTTGATATGTTTCTCATTAAAAAATTCACATTAATATACATGTTAAATTTCCATGTGGTGTGGCACAGATAAAGATATGAGAGCACTGTAACTGACGAATAATTCACTACAGTAGTTAACCTCTCATGAGAAAACAAATATTCCATAATAAGGGTAGATATGTGCAGAAGCGAACATTATATCATTACATGTTTTACATGGCTGAACTATATACTGAAAAGTATATTTTTAAGTATCGTCAAGACCAGATCAAAATATTCAATGAAGCAAATCAAAATGCTTATAAAGAATTGTCCTGGTTTCGGCTGGGATAGAGTTAATTTTCTTCCTAGCAGGTTGTGTAATACTGTGTTTTGTGTTTTGGATGAGAATAATGCGGTTTAACTAGGCAGGCAGCTAAATACCACACAGTCATTTGCTCATGCCCTCCAGTGGGATGGGAGAGAGAATCAGTAAAAAAAGTAAAGCTAGTGGGTTGAGATCTACTTTAACAGGAAAGAAAATGAAGGGTAAATAATAATAACAATAAAAGAATATGCAAAACAAATTATGCACAATGCAATTGCTCACCACCCACTGACCAGTGCCCAGCCAGTCCCCGAGTAGCTGCACCATCCCATACCAACTTCCCCCAGTCTTATTGTTCAGCACGTTCAGCATGACATCATACGATATGGAATATCCCATTGGTCAGTTGGGTCAGCTGTCCTGTCTATGTCATCTCCCAGCTTCTTGTGCACCCTCAGCCTCCTCATTGGCAGAGCAGTGTGAGAAGCTGAAAAGCCCTTGACTTTTCGTCAACTTGAGTTGCTCAACATCAACTACAACATCAGTGTGTTATCAACATTATTCTCATCCTAAAGAAGAAAACACAGTATTACATCAGCTACTAGGAAGAAAGTTGACTCTATCCCAGCTGAAACAAGGGCAAGAATCAAAACAAAACCCATCAAAATTATGGAACAATGTCAATCTTAGGGTAGAGGAATGAATGAGATATCTTTTTAGAATACTTTCAGCAATCTTGTGATTCTATTGTAATACACAGACTAACAGAATCTTAACTAATGGATGTTCACTGTGTGTTAGTGACTGGCCAGAAACAGGTAAAAGAACAGCTGTATTTTAGAAGCAAAATAAAAGTTTCAGGAATGCAAACAGGGAAAATTATGTAACATGCATGAAGTTACTGAATAGATATATTTTTTACTATGTCTGCAAAAGGAATTATTTCTGTTCTCCTACTTCTTCATAAAAGTGATGTCTGCTGGGTGTAATGAGACTAATGATAAGATTCCAGAAACTCCTTTTACATAAAGCTCATGTAATGTATTTACAGTATTTTGAAGGGGTCCAATATCAAATAGGATAGCATTAATATCTCCACTGTACAAATTAAAACTGAAGTAAATAAAAATTAAATGTCTTGCTCTAAAGCCCTGACACATTATTGTCAATACATCTTTGTCAGGATCAAATCCAGTATAGTACATCTTTGTCAGGATCAAATCCAGTATAGTATGAAGCAATACCCGTTCCTTTACCTATTTGTCTGTATGTCGGAAGATCAATTTCCTAAAGGTTGTTCAGAGCACAGCCTAGAATACTGTAAGTCAGCCTGACCATTAAGAGCCTTTGCCACAGTTCACTGACATTTGTTAACTTCAGGAGGTTTTTGGTCAAACACCGTTCCGTGTTAAAGAGTTGTTAGATAGGTGCTGCCAAGTTTTGTCTGTCTTTGGCATAACAATTAGTTTTTGCATAAGCTTGGAAGCTGCAAAGACTTTCAGGAAATCCTGGCATGTCATCTTTTTTATCAAGATAGATTATGAATCACACAAATCTCAAGAAAAAAACTGTTACTGATGGTAAGTTAATGTAACACAATAAAATACACACCTCCAACTTCATAACTGGTTAGAAGGCAAATATATGTGAATTGCAAACTTTCTGATGCTATCAGGACATATTATATAATAAAGTCCAGTAGGACTCAGAATTTGCACCAAACAAAATGATAACAAATGCATTAGTTACATGTAAAGGTCTCATCTTTGTTTCACCTGTCTGTTCCGGAACCACAGGTAAAATCTTCTGGGTTTTGGTACATACTGGTCATTACACTGCCTCACACAGGAAAGGCAAGACTTTGACCTTCCTGTAAGTCTTTGACCTTCCTGCAATAAATTCATTCTTGCTACTAGAAGAATTCTGTTTCACACGTCAGCTGCTGCTTGTCTATCTGTTGTGCGTTCTATCTACTTTTACTTTTTGTTTCCTTCCAGAAGCAGGGAGTTACGTAGCTACAGTGCTTCTCTTTAACCATTGTGCTGCTCAAACAGAAGAGTGTGAAACGGCTGAAAGCTTACTTGTGTATTTTTCTCTCATGCACACATATACTCTTGCACTAAGACAATACATAGAATAAGGAACTCTACCATGATACTTTTATCTGGGAACATTTTCCTTAACAGAACAAAGTATTCACTGAAATATTGGATAAATGTTCTGTAAGAATTATTCTAAGTATTTTTTTAGTTACAAAAATGATAATAAAAATATATGTGTATTATATAGGCATACGTATATTTAAACTATGCATATATTTTGGGTAACCTCTTCATCCACTGAGTTAGAGGAAGGATGATCAACATTAACGCTTTTAATTATCATCTTTCAAGCATGTTTATTTTCTAACATATAGTATTTTTTTGTTCTTTCTAGTAGGTAGTATGTTTTCCTCACCAAAGACAAATTTAATACAAATCCTTTCTCTGTTTGCATAGATAAACCTTTTCAAGTTAGATCTACAAAGTACAAATTTCATGGTGTAATAAATATTTTAATTATTTTTGTATATACCCTTCAGCGGTCAGATCTAGGGAATGAACTCAGTGGGACTGCATGGTGAAAAAGAAAACAGCTTTAATTACTGTTCTGCATATCATTTATGGGTCAGTGGTAAAGAAAGGTGCCTGGGGAATCTATTCAGCATATACTCAGGTTTATTGGGTGAAATGTTATGCTAGATTTAAACTAAAATATTTTGTTAATCTTTTTAATTAATGCAGTTGTAATACTTATACTTGGAACTTCTGAGCATTCTGCAGATCCTAAGGTCATACCTGTGGCCATTTGTGAGCAAATGTAAATGAACTTTTCTAACCCTATTGTTTATGTTAATAGGCTTATAAATCCTGATTTCATTCAGGATATCTACTCACGTACTCTAGGCACTTTACATTCTCTGCAACAGACATTTGATGATGCAGTTCGTTTCCTCAATCAGATTAGTGATGCTGTACTTACTAGCCTTTTTTCTATGTTGCCTCACCCAGCATAGAACAAGTGAACATGACATGATTGCAAGTTTAAATGGTGTTCAATGGCTTTCCACACGTTTATGTTGTTAGTATGGTATAGGAATTAATGTTATTAGATTGCACTGTTGTGGTCTTGTGTTGAAGGGAGACGATGGAATTTTACCTAGTTATACTTGCATAAAGCTTCCAAATATAACTAAAGATATCTCTGGAAAGAAATAATGAGATGTAAAAGGAAGCAATGAAAAAATGAAAATTTCTTTCCTTGATAGCTTGTCTCAGACAAATTTATTTAGCGGTTAGAGGGTTCCCATTTACCCTAGTCTGGTCTGGGCAGCCTCAGTTAGGGAGTTTTGAATGCCTACATGCTTTACAGCATTCACAGCAGGTTTCTGTGGCTCTATTTTCTTTCAATAGTTAATCACCCTTTTAATTAAAAAGAAATATGTGACATCACAGTTAATAACAGCAAGACAAGTTTAACTTCTGAACTCTTACAGTTCTCAAGACTTACAGCGTTGTTGCCACTGTATGAACTTTATCCATCATAAACATGATGAGGAAGGGAGATTCTGCAAGAAAATTACTCAGGTAACTAGTTTGTGCAAACAGAATTACTAGTGTTCAACTTTATGTTTATTTTATAAAGTAGACTAGAATCAGAAAGCAGGTAAATGAAGCATGATGTCTTTGTTCATGCTTTTAACCCAGTACAATACAAAAACCAATTGCTTCAAGTTTCAGAAATGGAGATTAGTTAGGAAGAGGAATTTGTAGTAGGTGTGTTTTTTGGTAAAATATATTGATTCAGAACCAAGCCTGTGGTCTTTTTCTCTCCTATTAAAAATTTCCTATGAGTGCAAGAAAATACAGATAACTGAACTGAATTGAGGTACAAAGATTTTTCTACATCCATGTGGGTTGATGAGTTCTCTATAGATTACTAGTACTGTGTAAAACAAATGCAATTGACACTATGGATAAAGTTAAATGATATTTAGGCGTAATTTCTAGATGAGGAGATAAGTTCCCTGTGAACAGTTGTTGGACAAAATCGAGAATCAATATTAGAAAGCAGAAGTTATCCTTTCAAATAAGGAATATATATGTATATAATATGTGTTTGAATAGGGTTTAAATGTTGCATCATATGGCTGTCATTTGGTGATTGAAAACTGTCAGAGCTGAACAATTTTTTATGTATATTTACATATCACCTAGGGAGATGGAGATCGTGTTGACGAGAATGTTTAGAACACTCACTAATCAAGACAATTTAGAACTAAACTTCACTAATTTAGTTCAATAACATCACATGTCATATTAACAGTTGGTTCTTTCCTGTTATTAATCATCACTACTACACCTAAAAAGCCGTTAGTCTTTAACACTTATGTTTTATAATTAACCATGTGTATACAGTACCAAAGAGCTGATGCTGTTCAGTGAGCACTAATGACTGCAGTTGTTGGTAGTTCTTAGTCACCAAAGTCAAGGAGATCAGTCTTGAGCTCTTTGAGGAAACAAGAACAAATGTGTCTTTTCTTTTCTTTGTTTTTACTTGTCTCTTTGCCTGATGTTTTTGTGTTACTTGCCTTTCTCCCAAAAGTGGGCAGTTTGCTCTCAACACTCGTTTTCATTTTTTCTATTCATCATTCTCAAGTGTTTGGCAGGATACCCTAACTATTTGCTGTCCCTTGTGCTTGACTTCTCTTCCAACTATTACTTGGATGTCTCTTATGCACAACTATATGCATCTCTGCAACTTCCATGGTCACATTGCTCACATAGTTATGCAGAACTTCTTATCTTGTGTTGGCCACCTTTTTTTTTTGGTGTTGTTGTTGTTGGTTACACTATGTTAATATAAAGCATCAACAAGAACAGAGACATCTCAAGTGGTCCAGTGGAGCGCTGTTCATCAGGCCTGAGCAAACTCTCAGGTGGCTGGACTACATATTCATCTGAATGTTGATGTCACAAAGTTCATGTGTTGATGGGGGAAGGGGATACAAACAGGACTGCAGTAGGTAAGCCGAGGGTTGGCATGGCGTCACCTGAGGGCTGCAATCCTAGTAAGAACACTTGCACTGCTCCTGGGAGCACAGAGGGCTCAGGAGTGTATGTGAAATATTGTACACCAACAGATGCAGGACGAGAAACAACCAGGATGAACTGGAAGTGTTGGTCAGCTCACAGAGCTACGAAATCGTTGGTATGAGTGAGACTTGGTAGAATGAGTCTCATGATTGGAGTGGCGGGGTGAAGGGCTACAGGCTGTTGAGGAGGGGCAGGCAGGGCAGGTGGGCTGGAGGTGTTGCACTATATGTAAGGGAGAGGTTTGATAGAACAGCCCTTACAGTTAGTGATGGTGTGGTTGAGAGCCTCTGGGTGAGGATTAGGGGGATGGAAAACAAAGGACGTGGTGTAGCGGGTGTCTACTACTGATCACTCAGCCAGGATGTAAGCACTGATGAGTTATTCTATAGGCAACCAGGGTAATTTTCTGGATCGGTAGCCTTTGTCCTTATGTGAGATTTCAACCTCCCGGACATCAACTGCGAATATCATACTGCTGACACTAGCAGGTCTTGGAAATACCTAAAGCTTGTATGAGATCTCGTCACAGGTGCTCTGTGAGGCAGGTAGGAAAGATACCCTCCTCTACTTGTTATTTATGACTAGAGAATTTATTCTGATGGTAGTAGCTGAACACTTTGTAGCCTTGTAAGCCTTAAGATGCAAGAAAATTACTTTTCATTATTATGTGGCAATGATGTTTGACAAAGTTAACTGAGCTTGGAGTTCTCCAAATGTCAATTGCCTGCTGTTCTTGCTTCCTTACTAGAATGAAGGTATTTAGGGGAAATAAGTGTCACCCCTTACCCTGTTTTTTAAATTAGAAATTCATTCTTTGATTTCATGTTCCTCAGATGTGGCTCTAGTTGATTTTGTTTGAATTATTTTGTTTTTTTAAGGTGCATTCTTTTATATAGTTAGATTATGCAAATATATCTTCTGAGATGAAATGGTACCTAAAAGATTTAGACTCTAGTGTTATTAACAGAAAATAATTAAGAACATGCTACACTTCTGATCAGCTAATTGGAAGGTCTGCTGCACTAATAGGTTATGATTTTTCAGGTATGAAATACCTGGTTTTTATTTTTTCCAAAAAAATGTCTCAGGGGACTAGAGTAATTTATGACTATTTGTTATAGCTCACACCGTACAATATGTGAAGAGTTTGATTTTATTAGAAATGGAAATATATATAACTGGAAAGTTATTATTTTATTACAAATACCAAAATTAGAATTTTACACCTGTATTACTATGTAAATAAGGTATTAACATAAATTCTTCCCTGTGATGTATTGATGATGATCAGTAATTTTTACAGAGCTATAGCAGTTTTAACATTTGAACTTCTACTGCTCTTCTTTTTCTTTCATATTTTTGCCATCACGCTTCAGCTATGGCAAAGCTACTGCTAGTTGAGTGTACTACATCTCAATTTCTGTTTTTAAACTTTACTTAGACAGAATGATGGACAGTTTAATTTTAATATTTAAATATCTTAATATGCAATAAAATTGTAAGAATACTTATCTGATATAAGTTTTCAGGATCTGAAAGATGATTAACATATTTCAAAATAAATTATCATTTATGAAACATCTGTGCTAACAAAGCCGTGATTTCTTAACTCCCTCAGCTCATCATAAATCCAGATAACGTGCCCAACTGTCACAGCCAGCTATAAAATGCAATGCTTGGGTAAAACATTTTCAATTAATGATGCATTGGAAATTAATTTTTTTTTTTAAATTATGTTTTTAGTCATCCATAAATCACTGGACTTTTTCCAGTGTTCAAATATTTTTTAAGCATCAAAAAACCCTGATCACGTGGTTAATTCTGAAAAATCTGGACAGAGTACTGCACAGTTTTGATAATGCATGTAATGCCAATATTCAGAGCTTCTGACTTCTTAAGTATTTTTGAGTATTGTATAAATTAGGGAAATAGATTGAATCTGTAAGAATTCAGTTAAGCATTTGCTATGATATAAAAAAGAAAATGTGCAGTCCTCAACTCAAGAAAAGTAATTGAAGAACTCGTTAAAGTGAAATAATTACAGATTTTACTGAGACTTTTGAGTTAAGGAGGAATTTTCTAGTGATGGAGTACCTCAATGATAAGTTTTCAGAATGATGTGCTGTGTTTGTTCTTGTATATTTGTTTGCTTGTTTTTACTAACCGTGGATTAATGAGCTAAACACAAAAAGTAAGGTTGCACTGATGATACTTAAATGAAAAAAATGGAAGGATTGATAACCATAGATGGGTCTAAAAGAACTAAAAGTCTAGAAATATAAAGTAGAGACAAAAGGTAATAACAAAAGTCTTATGGTGCTTTTAGGGATGAATTCTAAAAACTTAAAAAAAAAAAGAAAAAAAAGACCAGATAAAACAGAGGACTAAAGGAAGGAAGATCAAAGCAATTAATTTGATGACATCAGTTAATCTGAATGGCTAACCACAGTTGTGCATTTCTGAAGAAACATAAACAGTATTTTAGAAGAAATATGTATTTATTTTTTTAAGACCTTTGGCATCTGTATGAGTACTGCTAACAACTCATCTAGAGCACTGTATACCATCCTGGTTACCTTAATCATGGAAGTCAAAACTGGAATAGGCAGAGACAAGAACTCTTACCAGGAAGTGGAGAGTCAGTTTTATGAGAGAGGATTAAAAGAATTTGGTTAGCATAACCAGCAAAATGAAGAATCAGAGGAGATGAGATGGTTCTTCATAAATGCATCACAGAAGAAAATAGGAGGTAGGGAGAACAGTTATTTAAGCTGAGGGACAATGTTGGCACAGGTGCAACGGCTATAAATTGGCCACGAACTGGACAGGCCATAAATTTAAAAGAAAGGTTTCTAAGCACTAGAGGATAAGTGAGAAAGAAAAAATATCCAGCTGCTTTTAAGATGAACCTTGACTACATTTGATTTAATAAATAAATACATTGAATTTAATTCATTTTATATTGTATTTGTTTTTTCAACTTCCAAACAATTATTCTGTGAAATTAAATTATCTTTAAAATTTATGTGCCGAATTTCCATCTTTATATTCCCATGCTGGTGAGAATTAAATCAAGACAACAGTTTTGTAATAGATCCATAGTGGTTCAAATTTGATGAGCATTTTGTCCTATTAAAAAATCCAAAATCTTGCTAGGGTCTCTTAAGAGGGAAGATTTAGTGTTTCAGACATATTGAAAGAGCTAATCACTACCTGGATTCAATCAGAATTTCCTAGCTATGTTCCTGCTCAAGTTATTTCAATGATAATTCCACTTTAAGTACACTGGTGTGTCTAGCGCCTTGGCTACATTCTTTTCCTTTTTCAGTCTTAACAAAACCATACCCAAGTAAGCATTTTAAAAATCTATACTTACACGTGATGTTTCTTGTGCTGTTTTACAGACTGTTTTGTTTTCTTATTAAGAGGACTTGTAATCAAACTGATGAGCTAGTTTGGCGTAATTCCTGGTTATGTCTTAATTGGTTTCTTCAACAGTTATTGCAATTAAACTTTAAATCCAAAATACATGGATTTCTTCATTTATGATACAATATTGTTATAAATTTTAAAAGACTGCTTTTTTCATATTTTTTTTTCTGATTTGACAGCTTCTTCACGCTCTTAAGACTGCAGTTTCTGAAAAAGCCCCTAAATTTTTGTACTTCAAAGTTAACAGAAGTTCGGGTCCATACAGTCTTGAAGGATTGTTTTTTTGTTTTTGTTTTTAACTTGTAATCCACTTTTAATCTTGAACTATATGATATATTATGAATATATTTAAATAGTGTGTACATACAACATTAAAAAAAAACAAAACAACTTTTTCCTAATTGTACCCAAAATCTTACTAGGTTGTAATTTCCAGTGCTTGCATGCCGCCTCTTAGAAAGTGTGTGAATAGAAACTTTTGTGCTCTTTCAAACTGAACAAAAACACATCAGTGGAAATCTTGTAGAAAAGATTATGCCAACTTTTTTATTCTATCATCTGCAGAAGCTAATGGATGATGATAATTTAACATTATAAAAGCTCCTGAATTTTGCTGTTTCTTTAAGAAACTATTATTGATATATTTAATTTTTCCTATTCATTTATTTGTCAGGGTATCTGTGACTAGCATAGTCTTCAGTAAGAATTTAACTGATGTGGTCTGAAAAGCTGGCAGATGGGCACAGAAAAATACCATCACAGGCTTGATTGGAGGCCTTAAAACTCAATCTAGACTTTAAGGTTGTCAAGTATGGTAACATGGCATATGTCAGTTGTAAATAACTGTGGATACATTGAGATGTTTGCAAAATTGTGATTTTCAGGCAATTGTAACAGAACCAATCCTATTTCTGTTCAGTACTTGCTGTGATTCATCATTCTTATTCAAAGTGGCTCTAAGATTTGTATCATGGATACATTCTGGGGTTGATGTGTAGTCGATGAATTTATGAAAAAGAAGAACCTACAAATAAAAACTTAATGTTTAAACTGAACAAATACAGCACACGAATAAGGTAAATAATTTTGAGGGAAGAAAAGATGAATTGGTCACAAAATAGTACACATGGAATAAACAGGTAATCATTAGTTGTCCAGGATACCAGGGTGCGTCCCCGGATGAGCACAGTGCAGAGATGCCAGTTTACTGGAAGCTTTGAACCTGGAGCCCTACATGGCCCAAACCAATGTTTTGCTGTCTTACTGGATATGAACCTAACTCCTGAGCTGCATATCTTGGCAGGAATTATCTTGGATGCACATTAATATTGCATTAGGACTGAGGTCTGAGAGGTTCAACATTGGCATTGAATTGCTTTGTGCTTTTGCTTCCATCACTCACTTGTGCAAAGTGAGCTGAGATCAATCTGTACCTGTCAGTATAGGCACAGGTTTTAAGCTTTTATTAAGTAGCTGCTTTCTGAGTTATTAGAGGGGAACTTTTAAGTAGTAACCTAAGGAATAGGAGAATTCATAATATTGTTCACTAAAAAAAAATGATTACAATGGTGGAAAGTAACTGCAGTTTTCTTGGTTATTAATGAATTTGGAAGTAGATGGCTGACACATCTTGTTCATCATTTAGGACTGCCAACTCCTGCAAAATAACCCTTAGCTTTCATTTTAGAGTTTTTCATTTCTAGTCCTCAGTACTGCAAAGTAAACCTAAGAAATTCAAAGTCTATGTTTTCTTAAGACACAGAAACCAGAAAGCAAAATCCTGAAATGCATTGTTTAAAAAAAGAGCAATGAGGAGAAATAAACTGTACTTTACTATTTTATTTGTTTCTGAAGTCATTGATGTTCTAACCATGGATTGCTTTGGTTTGGGAAAAGTGAAATTCACTTATTATGCACTTTGTCCCTTATGATGGAGTTAATTGTACCTGCCCATGATGCTAGTCTTTCTTACACTGTAGGCATCTACAACTGAATCTGTCTGTGTGCGCTGTCATAGTCAATACAGATATAGTCAAGAGTGTAATTCATCTCACTAAATACAGGTATTGTAGAGCACATGCTGTGAATAGTGCAATAAATTTCATCATAACCTCTACTGACTTGCTTGTGATAAGTGGCAAAGTACTCCAAGGTGTCTTGCTCAGATTTAGAAGCCTGTTCAGATGAATTTTTTTCGTAAGAATCTTTCACAGGGCTCTGGCTAATGTTCCATTTGCAGAGGACCAGTCTGGGTTTGCAGAATTCAATGGCAGAGCTTCCCTTGGGCACATCCCTTTCAAGCACCTGCATGAAGTCGATGAAACTTTTGCTAGGGCAAACTTTTACAGTCAGAACTCTGAAGATTCCACCCCCACAAAGCCCCCACCCCCCATATTTTACTACCAGTCTTATGTAAATTATTAGTTATCATATCTTTTTAATAATGCGTTCAGACATCATTTTCGGACAGTTTTCCTCCCCTCAACAGAACTCCATACTCCCTTCTACTTCCTGTGTTCACTTTTATTACAACTCCTACCGAGTAAGCATTACTGCAAGTAACAGCTAGTATTCATTTACAGAGAACATAGTTTCAGGAGACTAATGCAGTCTCTAAGTACTTACAGAACTAAGGACTGTGGGGCTTCATTTTCTCATATGTGTCACAAGATGAATGCTAGAGAAATGTCAGTCCTCAGCTGGATACGGCCTGCCCTCTGGTCACATTCAGCTCCCAGCTCATCCCCTTCATGAAGCAGCCCTGTTCTCGTTGCTCTTTGATGTTTGGTTTAAAATAAACTGAGGAAGAAATTACCTCATATTCCAAGTATCCCTTTTCCAGTATTTTGGTTTCACCTATGGAAACATCAATTTTGCTACCCTGTTATTCTCAAGAGACAAATGAATGTCGTGGAAGAAAAATTCTTAATTTCTTTCTCTGTCTGCCATACACAACTAGGAGGTCTTTTGGGTAAGAAATGGCTTGAAGCTTGATGTCTAAGGCTTGATCATAGGGGATCAAAAACAGTGCAGTCTGTATCCTTATTTCTCTTAGAATTAGAACAAACATAACCATACAGAGAGCACCTGATTCTTTCTCTACCAGAAGTTATTTGATATCATAAAGCTTCTTTTCTCCTGTGTTCTTATTTCCCAAGTTTTGTGATAGATTCATAAAGTTAACAGGACCTAGTATAAGGTGGTGTCTCTATGTTTAAGGTATATTTTTTATGTTAGTTATGGAAACCTTTTCTAGAACTGCAGTATCTAGTGACCTTCAGGTATTATCCAGGTGACAAATTCAGACAACTCTGTTCAATTTTTTCTTAAGAAAATTTTAACTAAGCTAGTCAAAGGAGTGTCCTGATTGTTTCCTAAGTTCAAGCATTGTTTGATCTGAGTTGCTTATCTTCTGCCCATACAAAGCATTCATCAAGAGATGTAAACTGTGAAATGCCACCTTTTAATTACATGTAGTCTCCCTGCTTCAAAAGTTTCCTTCTGTATTGTCTCCTCCTCTGACAAAAGGATCCCTCAAGCCACGTTTGAAGTTTAAAACTCACTGTCTTTGGTTTCAGTTTTAGAATGCCTCTTGGCTGGAAAGCAAATTTAAACCAGTTTTTTAAAAGAATTGGAAGTGTTTAAAATTTTATGTATGTCTATAGGGCATTCTGCATGCAATACTGAAAATGTGGGTATGGAGGATGTTTATAAGTTTATGAGATAAAGCAGCTTTTCAGTTACATGATAAATGATTTATCAGCAGATTGGCAAGTTAGAGATGGTCTTCCTTCAAGTTATCCTTATAATTCAGAAAATTTGTGCACTGAAGCCCTATGGTCATCACCCAAAAGTGAATCATCTGGGTTCTTTGGTAGTTTCCTTATCTCCCTGAATGAACCTGCCTCAGTTTGCAAACTCTTCGCTCTTCATCCTCATGTGTCCTTGGAATACTCATGAGGTTTTATCTCAGCACAAACTAAACCTCAGGGAAGGTATGATGTGTAATGTACAAGTTATATCACCATGTAAAGCTTGTAGGGTTTGCGACCCATGTTTTTTTCACCTCAGAGCTATTAACTAGTGATAATGACCAACAGCACTCTTGAATTTTTGTTTTATTAAAAATGTAGAAAACACATAAGAATACACATTTCTACATAGCAGTAATCCTCCATGTATGTTTAATCTCTTGGTGTTACTTTACTGCAATCTCTGTTAAGCAAGTTTTTTTCTTGACTTGCTGGAACAGAACCAGTTTATATGCCTTTAACTCAGACTCAGACAATGCAGTGATCACACCAAATCTGTATATCCTCCTGCCTTATGTTTTTTCTTTTCAGCTGTCGATCTGGATTCCTTCCTCTCACAGGAAAGACAGGTTTATGGCTATGCTTAACAACAGGATACAATTTTGCATTTCATTTCAAATCTCAGATCTCCCTAGCCAAACAAAGAGGATACTCTGCTTGGCCTGAAAGGGAGCTGTACAGCAGTACTGAGGCAATGCAGCTGTAGGCAGTAATATCAGTGTAGGAGACACTATGAGGCAGATACACAAAATTACTTTGAGACAGCTCTAGAAAGCCTTGTTGTGTTGGTGTAATGTAGTGTTCTGGTCTTAAAGCTCCAAATACACCCATAGATATTTTGGTCATGCCATTCTCTTAGTTTTATAAAGTCAAAAATGGATTCCTCAGGCTTTGCTTTCACAAATAATTAGAGGAAGGAAGGAAGTGGGATTTTTCTTCTTCCCTTTTTTTTTTTTTTTTCCCCCCCCTTCATACTGATTTGGTTGTTTTGACTCTTAGCCCCTGGACAGACAAACATAAGGGTTATGTCATTTAGTTTGCTGAGCTGTGGATGTTTCACCTTGATATGGCTTTCTGGGGAAATAAGACAGACCACAATCATGCACTGAAGTACAAAACCTTGGTTCGTTTCCTCTTCCCCCCTCCCAATGCAAATGTAAAAATACATTTTAATTAGTTGCGACACAGCCTTTTTCATGTTTACCTGAAATTTTTCTTTCCCCCATTATGCTGAACATCCAACCAACTCTCTCCAGGAGAACGTTGCCATGATTTTTTTCTCACTGTTTGGCCAAGTAGCTCAGTGTTCTTATTGGCTTCATAATTCAGTGTTCCCATGAGCGAGAACACTGTAGACCAATAAAATGGATGGTTTGATGGTTTAACACACACTCAAAAAAATAAAATGCTTCCAATCACATCTTCAGATGGTTTGAAAAAAGTAGTTTGTTCAGACAGTTGAGAATGTATGTTGATCAGCTACAAAAACCTCTAAATTTCAAATGTCAGACTAGTGCTAGAAAAAATGAAACTTGCAGATGCATGAGAGGAAGTTTGGGCAGGATAGTTAATAGTAAAAAAAAGAAAGTGAGGGAGCACATACAGAACAATTTGACTGGACACTGGTCATCCCAGAATGCTACTTTTTGTATTGATGTTTCTTGTGTTCTACTGCAGTAATGATGCAGTTTCTGTTGGACTTGAAATGGTGCAAAAGAGAGCTAAGCTATGAAATATGGGGTTTCATCTACATTTGCTGTCATCCATTCGAAGTTCAGGACATTGTTGTAGTCATTATATATCATGGCCCTAAGCTACTTTGGGGGACTTTGTGTTGTACTAAAACATCACATATAGTATACATGCTTAATACCTCTTTTTAATTCATACTATAGCAAAGAAGTCCTTGATTCTTATGTATAGCTGAGAAGATACAAAAGAACTCAGAAACTCTTGAACAGTTTTCTGAAGAATAATTACAGGACTCTAGGAAGTTATGGAAGATATTACTTTCAAGGAAGAGTAAAAGTTATATTCTAATATTAAGTTCAGATGCTGACATCTAATTTCTCAGATCCTCAAAAATATACATGAAATAAGTCATTTTATACAGTGTAATAAAATACCTCAGGATGCTTGGAATTGATATGCACATGACAGTCTTTTGGAAAAGCTTGGGGACTGTGAGGATGGTGAAAGCAATAATAACATATAATTTTCCCTTTTGGTATAAAAGATGTTTAAAAGCAAACTCACTTTTAAACAAAATAATAATCAGAGAATGCCAAAGTAAAAATCACTTATCTTCAGTCCATTCTCTTAGAATGTATATGACAGTATTAATTTTTTTAACTCTACTATCAGTCTATATCTAAACAAAACACAAAAATGATCCTATTTAGGAAAATCTTTGTGTTTAATCATCAGATAACATCACAATTCTCAATTAATGTTTAACTCAATTGCTCTATAAAACATTTTCAGATTCCTTTGACATCACACCAGCATTAGTCCAGACTTACTTTAATCTAATTTTAATAAAATGCTTCTTATTCAGGTGAGCACTAGAGAGACTATAAATTGTTCCTTTTCGATTTGAAGGAAATGTG
This sequence comes from Pterocles gutturalis, assembly GCF_000699245.1. NCBI lineage: Eukaryota > Metazoa > Chordata > Aves > Pterocliformes > Pteroclidae > Pterocles > Pterocles gutturalis. The sequence continues at coordinate 17,691 of NW_010128945.1, read as the reverse complement.
TAGCACTAGAAATAATTTCCATTCTGTATTTCTGTGTTTTTACATCAGTCTCTGTTTTCCTTCATAGTGGCATAACACTTTATATACAACTTGGAAGAAGTTTTGTTGCTGGAAATGTAGTTATTTCCTACTCATGGCAAAGATGCAGGAAAAAAATGGTCAAAAAGTCTTTATTTGCTTCTGTATAGGTCATGTGCAACAAGAGGATCCAAATCTGGAGAAAGAGATTACTAACTTGCGAAACAGATTTTTAGTAGATACTGATTTTTAGAAGAATAAGCAACAGTTTTCTTAGCAGAGTTTTTAACTCCTCTGAAGTAAAAAATAGCTTTCTAATTTATTGGTAACTTCCATTATTTTTAAAGCGTAGTTCATACATCAGAATATTTTTTTTTGTCTGTGAAGATTTTTTACTTCTTGGAAGTTAAATAGCCATTTTTAAACAGACCTGTTAGCATTACAAAATCGAAACAGCTATCAAATTTACTAAAAATATATTAATAGTATTCATACTAGTTGAAGTATGTGTATCTGTTCTGGTTTTGGCTGGGACAGAGTTAGCTTTCTTCATAGTAGCTAGTAAGAGGCTGTGTTTTGGATTTGTGCTGAGAAGGCTGATCACATACTGATGTTTATAGCTGCTGCCAGGACAGTCAAGGACTTTTCAGCATCTCTGCTGTGACAGTGTCTGCAGGGGCAGGAGAAGCTGGGAAGGGGCACAGCCCGAGCTACTAGCCTAGGATCCGATCTTAGGTTTAAGATTGAGACCCAAATTGGCCATTGGTCTATTCCATATCATGCATGTCATGCCCGGTATATAGACAAGGATCTGTCTGGAAGCTCTCTCTGTGTCTGGGTTGCCCCTCCCTTGGGGTTGTCTCGCTCTCTCTGTTGGCCCTTGCTGTCTCAGATACTTGAGCTCTTATCTCTTTTCCAGGATTTTCAGGACTCTCCCTGCTCTGGGATTTTTATCAGGGAACAGGCTGAGCCTTGGTCAGCAGGTGGTGAGCAGTTTCACTGTGCATCACTCATTTGTACATTTTTATATATTACTATTATTATCATAATTATTATTGTCATTATTATTTGCAATTATATTGTAGTTTAGTTATTAATTTGATCTTATCTTAAACTACAGGTCTCTTTTTCCTTTATCCCTTTAATTCTATTCACTCATCCCCAGGAGAGGCGAGGATGAGTGAGCGGCTGTGTGGAATTTGTTTGCTGCCAGCTGTTTTTAAAGCTACAACAGTATTCTTACTTTGAAAGTAATTTTCAGAAAAAAAATATAAGTCATATAAGGATTAGAGGTGTACAAAGATTGGAATACATAGGTTCTTAAATCCTTAATTCTCTCAGAGAATCCATTATGGATTTTCAAAATAAATCCTTTTGTGACATTACGTAGCTTTGATGAATGTCAGAAAAAGAGGCACAATAGATTTCTGGATTGTTCACATTACAGATTTGCAGACCAGACACTCTCCATTGGCCTGTCAAATTTATTTATGTCTGACAGTCTTAATCCTAAACAAGCAGCTTTAGTTTGCTTGTAATATTATTGTTAAAAGGATATCTGACAGTTTCAGAAACCTATATGTGAATAGTACATTACTATGTATATCATGCCTTTACGTATTCAGCATAACTTTTAAGCTATGAACCTAATTTAAGTTTTTCTTAATGGGACCCTTCACATGAAACTGCTTAGGAATAATCAATGTTGAACTTTGACAAGTTTCAGCAATAAGTAAATTTTGTAACTGTGTGACATTCATTCTTGGTAAAAGGAATTATTAAGGAACAAATGCATGGAAAGCTGAAGCAGAATAAGATTGCCTTACCCTAAACTAAGTGAAAGCCAGTCAAAACAGATACATTTGTTTTGTACAGGGTAAGAGAAAATGTGTGACACTGTAAAGCTGAATAAAGGCTTTATCAGCATAAGCGTGGGGTGGCTACATCAGTCAAAAGTGACAAAACCTTTAGTAAGCCTTAGAGGTCATCTTATGCACATGTCAATAAAACCTAGAAAATAAACTGTATGCAGGTGATTGTTATGTACTGTTTGTGTTGCGTGTGGTTTCAGAGGCTTGGGATAGTCTGGTAGCTCCAAAAAAGCTGAATGGGTGATTGGAACATAGGTGAGTATGTAAAAAATGCCTGAAAAATTTTGGAACGACAAAATAATATTTTAATTAGCACTATTGCAAATTATTAGAAATTTGGGTATATATTTTTGCCTGTGCCAGTGATCAAAATAACCTTTTTGAGACACTCATGTAATTTTATTGCCATTAGAAGAAAGCCTAATGTTGTATTTCTTCTATGACATGAATTTAACCATGAATTTTGAGAAACAATATTTTTAAAAACTTCTGCTGGCTAAGTACTAAGGAGAAACTGGCATAAATGACATTACTTTGAAGAGAGACAGGTTTGCTTTTCCTCTGAAAGCAGATGGTCTAACTTTATGTTCCCCTCACAACTTTCTTATCAATATAGGCATCACACAGATTAATACTGACAAGTGTGAAATTAATCTGTAACATTTTAATATTGTTATAAAAAATTTTGACTCGGAAGTGCACCAAGGGTGAAATTCAACAGTAGTGTTCATGTCACAGATTTTTGAATATATCTCAAATTCAAATCGATAACTTGATGCTTGAAGTAATTAGATTTCTTTGTTAACTCAAAACAAAGATACCTTTGTGCAATTCTTTCTGAAGAACTATTTTAGAAATATTTATTTAATACTTCTCTCCATACTTTAATATTTTTTCCTAGCTCCTAAGATGCCAGTCAGGAATAAGGTCATATTTTAAGTCCTGCTACTGTTCATGTTTGGCTTTTTGTTTTCATATATTAATATTGCATTACTAAATAACTGATATGTAGAGATCTAATAATATGTGTATTTTGAAATACGATTCATGTCTCTTAGGGAAAATAAAGTTTTTGTATTTTTATGCAGTTGATAATTTGAAGATGATAGGGTATGCATTTTTTGAATTGAACGCTTATCTTTTCTAATTACACAGTGAAGTAAACATGACAGCCAGAACTGATGCTTGTGATTTTGAGACAAAAGTATATACAGTGTCAGAGACATACGGTAATACACACTGCAGCAGGAGACATTTCTAAATTCAAGCTTTTAGTCTTTAGAAGAAAAGGACAGATACAAATGATAGAAAGCTAAACTACTAAAGATATGTGCATATATAAAAATGGAATAGCCTATGCTTTGGTTTAATATATTGTAAAAGAAATCTAGTTTTCAAGTAGTTTGAAAACTAACCTTTAGAATTAGCTAAATCAGACGATGACAGTGTCAAATACTGTAGCTGGAACTTTTGAAAAGTATAATAGTTTTATGACAATACTCATATTTGTAATGATGTCAGTTATGATGAAATATAACCACCTCTGGATTCACAGTGACAGCTTACTGTTATGGTATCCGTCAGATATCTATTTTGTGGAAGGAATAATATAGTTTTACTATTGTGATTTTTGCATTTTTTTGGATATCATAGGAATGTGTTTGAAACTGTTATTCTGCTTCCATAGACCATCTGTTCAAACAGTGGAGGCAAATGTAACCGTCGAATTTCTAGGAAATGGAATTGCTTGTGACCTTTTGAAATAAAACAGTAATTTCCCCCGTTCTTATTCACCACGTACTTTGCGTAAGTATAACATATTTTATCCAGGAACTTGGGCTGTTTGAATTACTTCTCAGGGTATTAGGAATGGGACAGCACCCTTATACATCAGAACTCAGACTCTCTCTTAAAATAAATTGCTAAAAAACCCATAACAGTTTCTTGACTTTTTTTCCTGAGCTGTAGATTTTATGATACCAGAGGTGCCAAGGCTGTCAGCAATTCACCAGCAGTGAATTCTGGATACAAATGTAAATTTATTAAAAACCTCACAGTTTCAGGGGAAACACAAAAGATAAATAGCCAGTATTTAACTTATATTCAATTTACGATACCTAACAAAGTCAAAAGTAAAATGATTTATGATCCAGTGCAGAAAGAGTATGAAGTATGTCAAAAAAAGAAGACCCCATGTGGACCCTAGGTTGATGAGAAGGAAGCATGAACATCATGCTAGTCCTGGCACAGAGAAGGAGGAACAACCATCATTGAACACCATGCTTCTGCCTGTGAAACCTTCAGGCTGGTGACAACTCACTGTAATCCCTCTTTGCCACTCCAAGGTAGAAAACCTCATTCAGCCTTAAGACCGAAAGGAGGAGTGGAAGAGTTAACACAACACCAGAGGAAAAGGGGAGTGGACAATAAGACAGGGCTTTGAACAACTTTTGAATGTAACATTGTTAGGAAGATGCATATTAATCAAAGCATTTGTTCTGTGAGTGTTAGTATCGGTGTACTTGATCTAATAATAAATATTTTTGTGTTTTGGTTATGCCTTTGAAACTTTTGATTAGGCTAGTAGTACATTCTTGGCTTCACTTGTATCTAGTATATTTATTTCTATGTCTGTCTATCACACAAAATAATATGCCAACATTGTGGTTTCAAAAAATATTCATAAAATGAATGCAATAGGGAACTAGATGGTGTTGGTTCAAATCTGGGCATCCTTTCAAGAAATGCACTGAATTTCTCAGAATGTGCATTATCGAATTAAATTCTGTTATTTTTTCTGAGGATCTGGAAAAAATAATATTCACTATCTGTTTCTAAATGAAATTATTAATATCATTGTTGATATTTACAGACTAATGTTTTGTGACAGTTCCTGATAATAGTATTTAAGTGATTACAATTGTACATAATTAGGTCATCTTCTAAAGTGAGAAAATTCCAGCAAAACACAGAACAGAAATGTTCCAGCATATCTTTTGAAAATTACTGAAAGATGTGTGTCTGAGGTGTTCAGGTATTGCATTAAGTACTCAAATATAAGGATGAAGACTGAGTCCTGACCGGTAAATTCAAACAATTGAAGAGATTGAACTTGATGGGATAAGTTTCCCTAAAGCCTTTCTCTAAAATAAAAGAGAAGGATGTACCAGACCTTCTTACTCTTTTTCGTAATATTGTTTCTCCCTCAACAAAAGTAGTAAATATAACGGAGATGCTTGTCTTAATCTCATTAGGAAGAACAACTCTAATCCAGAATAAATACATCCCATTTTACTATGGTGGCTACAAAGCCTAACATAGATTGCAGCTCTGTAGTGTTACGTAGGACCTCCAGTGTAAAACAATAAAAACTCCAAACAAAACAGCAAGCTGTGTGGTTGTGTGGTCATTAGCTGCCTGCTGGAGTTAAACCATAACACTCTACCTTCAAGTATTTGTATATATTAAGAAGGTCTCCCCTGGGCCTTCTCTTTTCTGAGCTGAACAGTCCCAGACCTCTCAGTCTTCCATTTTATGAGAAATGCTCCAGTCCTTTAATCATTTTAGTGGCCCCTCACTGGACTCTGTCCTGTACGTCCATGTTTCTCTTTGTACTGAGGAGCCCAGAACTAGACACAGTACTCCAGCTGTGGCTTCACCAGTGGTGTGGAGAGAAGGATCTCCTCCCTTAATTTCATGGCAACACTTTGCCTAATGGAGCTCAGGATACCATTAGTTTTCTTTGCAGCAAAGGCACACTGCTGGCTCACGTTCAACTTGGCGTTCATCAGGACCTCTGGGGCCTTTTCTGCCAAGCTGCTTTCCAACTGAATGGCATCTGGAACACATTGGTACATGAAGTGGTTCCTCACGTGCAGGATTTTGCACTTCTCCTTGAACTTCCTGAACTTCCTGAGGTTCCTGTCAGCCCATTTCTCCAGTCTGTCAAGGTCCCTCTGGATAGCAGCACAGCCCTCTGGCCTATCAGCCATGCCTCCTAGTTTTGTGTCATCAGCATAGTCGCTGAAAGTACTCTCTGCCCCAGCATCAAGATCATTAATGAGGATGTTAAACAGGCCTGGACTCAGTACCGATCCCTGGGTTACACTGCTAGTCACTGGCCTCCAAATAGACTTTGTGCCACTGATCACTACCCTTTGGGCTTGCATGTTCAGCCAATGTTCAGCCACCTCAGTGTCTGCTCATCCAGCCCATACATCAACAGCTTGTCTGTAAGCATCTTTTCAGAGATAGCATCATAGGTGTTACTGAAGTCCAGGTAGACAATACCCACTGCTTTCCCCTCATCTACCAGGCCAGTCATTTCACTGTAAAAGTTTATCAAGTTGGTCAAGCATGACTTCCCCTTGGTAAATCCATGCTGAATGCTCCTGATCATATTCTTGTTGTTGAAGAGCCTGGAAATGGTTTCTAGGACTGGCTGCTCCATCAGAGAATATGTATATGTAGAGTCCATCTGATGCAGGTAGCCTTGTGTCACACAAATTAGATCACTAAAAGGTTTTGGGTTTGTTTGAATTCTTATGGCTCTAGAGCCTTCCTTCCTTCCTATTACATATATGATTCCACAGATAACTTGAAGAAAAAATCTGTGGCAGACACATTGAACAAATGCATAAATATAATTGCACATTACAGGAAATCATAAACTTTCACAGGAAAATCTAATGCAAAAAATGTTCTGTTGTCAATGAGACATCTATGTGGTGAGTTTTATGAAGCAGATTGTTCTGCATACACAGTTAAGTCATTCCATAATTCAGCACATCAAACTGAAGGCTAATCTACTCAATGAATTAAAACTTTTTTGTAGCCTGAATTAAGGAAAAGTGAAGCAATTGCTGGTAACCAGAGAAATATTTTGGATTTCTTTGAGCTATTTTTAAATCACCTATTCAACCAATGTAACTTGCACTTCAAATGAATGTGACTTCTATGAAACAAGAACAAATTATTATTTTTTTTTAAGATATTTCCTTGAGCCTAGAGAAGACAAAAGTGCTATCAGCTACAAGTGATTGACCAAAAGTATCTCCAGAGCTGCTAGCACAGACTGCCAAAGGAGCTTGCCAACCAGTCAAATGTCAGTGCTAGAAAAGAAATCCTTGCTGGCTGACCAGCTGTATGCTATGATTCAAAGGAACAGACTAAAAAAATGCTTCTGTCTGATAAGAAAAACAACATCTTTTCAAGATGCTTCACCTAACTAAGAAAAAAATAGAAAAACAGTCTGAAAATATTGTTGTTCAGGGAAGTAGTGGTGGATCAGTTTTCAAGTGCCTACAGAAGTCTCTTTTTAGGGGTATGGAATGAACGGGTTTTTCTCTGATGACAAATGTAACAAAAAGCAAAGAAGCTGAGAGTGAAACAACATCCCATTGCTACAGGAAATAGATACTATAAAAAGACATTTCAAAGCTAATATTTCTTAGTTTGTAAACTGTCACTTTAGCTCTTGATTTTGGGGTGATACAGGTAGATAAAACCCTTCCTTTCCCAACCTTTCAAGACAAGGTATTTTCATACGCTGACATAAGCTATTGAACTGTTCATAGATCTTGAAACGTGACTGATGACACTCAACAAGATCAGCTGTAGTTCAAAAGCTCACACTAAATAAGAAAAGGAAGAAAAATATGCTCTTTTCAAAGCCTACCCTAAAGTAAGATAGGTAGGATCAGTTCAATACTTCTTAAGAATAAATATAGCACGCATCACATAAATTCCTGTGTATACTGTCATCATTAAGATTCACTAATTGAATCTGAATTTAATTAATTTAGATCAAAAAATGAAACCAAGAAAACAAACAGTCTTGTCTATGCTAAGTTAGCAGCTGTGGTGGGTTGGACTTGGCCAGTTGCTAGGAGCCCACCAAGCTGCTTTCTCAGTGTTCCTCCTCAACAGAACAGGGGGAGAAAACAAGATTAAAAGCTCATGGGTTGAGATAAGGACACGGAGATCACTCACCAATTGCTGTCATGGGTAAAACAGACTGAACTTGGGGAAATTAATTTAATTTATTGACAGTTAATAATCTAGTAGGATAGACAAAAGCCCAAAACTAAAACCGGCCTCTTCCCACCCCTTCCTTCTCCCTGGGCTCAATTTCACTCCTGACTCTTCTTCCTTTTCTCATGTGGTGCAGTGGGATGAGGAAAAGGGGTTGCAGTCAGTTTGTAACGTTTCATCTCTGCTGGTCCTTCCTGCTCACGCTTGCAGTAGAATGAGGTAACATTAAATTGTAAATGTACAGTACTATGATGTTGTTGCAAGTGTCCAAAAATACTTCTCCCGTGACAGTCACTCTTGTATTGGTCTTAATATGTCTCAAAATTCAACAGTAATTTGAAGGAAGAACATGATGGGGCAGATTATCCCTTGACATTACTACCGTTATGTATATTAGCTACAGTGGAACAGAACTGATTTATCCCAGTCAACTAGCTTGTTTGCTGGCTAAAATTTGGTACGTTTTCTTTTCCTTCTGAAAGTGAGCTGTGCCAAAGACAAATTAACTGTTAAGCAGTCAAACAAGAGATTTAAACACTTTTCAAAATTTAATTGATATAAAGATTACTTGTGGATTTTTTCTTAAAGTACCCAGAATAGATGAACAACTATGGAAAAAGATGTACAGCTTTACTCCTGTTGCTTTACTTTAATTGATTTTGGCATTTCTGAAATTGTTGTGAAAAAAATAATAAATTATATTTCCACAAAAAATAAGATACTGACAGTACTAATTTTCAGAACACAAATTTGCTAGATAAATCACACCCAGAAATAAAAAATCTTTAATTTAGTAAAATACATTTTCCCTTCTTTTCAATGTCTGAAAAATACTTCATAAAAACAAAGGAATATTGGTTTTGTTTTAGTAAGGCCATTTTTCATCAGATCAAGTTCTAAATGAGAGGTCTTTTTGTAGAAAAAAAAGGTCAAGAGATGTTATAATCTAACACAAAACCCCAGACCTTTAAGAGGAGTAGTAAGAGGTATTTTTAATATATTTAATAAAAATTTACATTTTATCCAAGCATGTGTGATATTGCCAGTTTGTGTGACAGTTTACGCAGAGTATCACATGAAATTAGCTAGATGCTTTTAATTTTTTGACAAGGCCTGTTAAAATTAATGAAGACCATATATGAAATTGAGGTCAAGTTAAGAATTTTATCTGTGTTTTCATCTAGGTTTATGTTGCAGAGCTATCTGCTCTTCTGAAGAGGTGTTCAAACTAGTCAGAAGATAAACTCACTACATTTCTTATACCCATAGTAAAAGTTGTTATCCTTTGCAGCTGTGATCTGCTTTAAATGAGTTCTGGGATTATTTCAAGCTGCAATAGCTAACTGATCTCTTGCTGTTGGCATGTGGTGAGTAGGCTTAACAGTTATTCTGTCAAGGGAAAAAAGGCAAGCAAGGATAACCCCTGGTTTTTTACGGGTCTGCAGGTATGAATAGTACATACTTCCAGCTGGCATTTATCCAAGATATGCTTAATGATAGGAGGGTTTTTGAAAAGCAACAAAAAAACCTACAAAATATTCTACTAAACTAATTCAAATATTTAAGCTACAAAGGATTTCTTATCAACACATCCACTTTAGAAGTCAGCCACTATAAAGCTGTGTACAAAAACCATCCTTACTTCAAAAATAAATTATTGCATGATTAATGTTAATTATATATTTTATAGCTTCTAATAATAACTTTTAAATGCAAATTGCAGTAAGAATGCTAATCCTTAAAAACTGAATATTCTACAAATGAAGCCTCGTAGGTAGGTGCCCTGTATGACACTCTATTACTGATTGTGATTTTCACACTGCTAGAGTTCTTTCCCCAGCTGGATTTCTATCTGTCCCGTAATTGATGCTTTTTATTTTTGAACCCTTGGATATGTTTTTTTTTTTTTTCCTTTGTGATTCATGATTTGAGTAAAGTTAAGGCTACTTTAAACTGTGTATGTTCAAGAAGAAAACTGACCCTGTTTAAATATATGATTCTGAGCCTTTTTCCCCCAGTAAAATGCAGCACTTAACAGGGAAAGGAATTCTAGTTCCAAAGATGGCAAGTCTGTTCTTATTGAAAACATGGTCCTAAATACAAAACTAAACAAGTTAACTTCTGCCTTTTTTGCAGGACTGTTGCCCAAAGTCTTCACTAACTTGATTGCTATAGCCTTAAAATACATATATATATATTTTATTTTATTTTATTTTATTTTAGTCTGGACACAGACATTTTTTTTTGCCAGTACGGTTTTATGCAGTGATTTTGCTACTGTGTCAGCTCTTGCATCTCTGTTTTACTTTCTCTTAGTTCACCTTGACAAGTCATTTCTCATTTCCTATTGCTAGATGTCCAGCCTTGAGTCCCTTGACGGAATCCATGTACCCGGAGGTACATAAGCACTGCAGTGGGATCCTCCGGAGAATGTTGTCAGGACTGTACTTGGTCGTTCTGACTGGTGACTACAGATGTAACTGTCATCATGCAGCTCTTGTTTCTGCTTAGGAAACCAAATGACCTTCATTCTGACCTGTAATTAAGTATGATAATACATAATGTTTAGGTCATTCATCTGTTATGGTTGGATGAAACTCTGGAATAATTCTCACAATTTAGTTTATCCTTCATTTTTCCTTCACACAGTCGCTAAAAGTAAGAATTCAGACTGACAGAAGTGTTCTATCCACGAAGGGTTTATTTTTGTTGTTTGTTTTAATTTTAGTCTTGATTTACTTAAGCTTCACATGACAACCTCGTGGACAATTAGGTATTATTTTTATTTTGGAAATCTTACATGATTTTCTGTTTTTAGCCTTTTTTTAGAGTGATACTTTTAAAACAGCAAGCTGTCTTGTTCACTTGACAAGGACTTGGACACAAGGAAGAGAACACAGATTTCTCTGCAATCATATTTAAGTGCTTTTCCCTGTGGCTATAGCAGTGTCTGCCACAATTCTTGTGTTTCCCATTCATAGAGCTGGTTTGGGTTAAAAAAAATGATTAATTACTTCAGTCTAATGGTCATTGCTGTGCAGCCTTTTATGAGAGATCCATTTAAGGGAGACCAAATAAACTCCAGTATTTCAATTTCAGCTGTACTCAAGTGAGACACATAGCAAGTTTACAAAGACTATCTTTTAATAATTCCATACTGAATATTTTGTTGCTTGTTTCCTAACTGGTTTGAGAAAAACTGATGCAACGTACTTTATCTCTTAAATACACTACCAAAACTTTCTAGTTTCGTAATGTAATCAGACAACGTAACAAACAATAAGGGCTTTAGTAACATTTGCAAATAAGGATTTTTAAAGCTAGACCATAAAAGTAACAACAAAGGAACACACCAAGATTCTCAAGTATTCAAATGTTGAAATGGTTGTAATTTTAAAATCTACAAATAATTTTAATACCAGAAATGAAAATTAAGTTAAGAAAAATACAGACCTTATTGATATTGCCAAGAGCAAGTAATGAAATGGCAACCTTGAGACCCATTTTCTGCAGCAGTGGATGACAACTTCTTATGAATACTTTCACTGCATTTAAAAAGAGTCTCTGACCTCAAGCTCGCAAAATTGCCATGTGTTAATAAGTGGGCTTTAAATTAAGGATAAAAAAGGGAAGGGAAACTGTCACATAGCACAAAAGAACTGACGTGATCTCCCAACCCACAAAATAAGCAAATTCTGAATGCATTAACTGTCTTTTATTTCAGAACAAAAAGATGAATATTAATCTTACAAAATGTCTTGATAAAGAGAAAAACAAGATCATGGAACTGCATTATACGAGGGACCCATTCTAAGATGAATAATAACTTTGTGATAGTTTTGCATAAATGGATCATCAGTATGTAGACATAATCTTTGTAAAAAGCATCACAAAAGCAACAATATTTTAAAGATGGCATATATCAACAAATAAAAATTATGGAATCGCATTGGGCATTATTTGGTTTAATACCAAGAAAAGAAAAAAACAGAACTGGAGGAAGGCAGTTTTTCTCTTCAACTAACCTGGAATTAACTGTATAGGATGTATCTAACTGATTATCTGCTAGCAAAGAGAGTCAAGCAAACCAAGAAGAAATGTTTCTGAATAGACATTGCTTTCTCATTCAGGCAGACATTAATTCTTAGAAGATAATGCAAATAATCACACTGATATAAAAAGACTTTTAAATGCAAATTTTTTTTTAATTTGAATAGATGTTGAAGTGTTCTGGGAAAAATTATGATCTATTACTGTAGAAATTAACTTTTTCTAAAGAATAGCACTATGTTCTCATGTGAATCGTTAACTATTGACTTTAATTGAGAAAATGACTAGGTATTCCAAAACAAACTATAACTGAGGTCAAACATACTAGAAAATCTTGAACAGAATCTACATAAAAAGGAAACTTATTCTGTCAGAGATAGCTTTCTGCACAAAAGCTGAATTTAGTACCAATAGGTTTAAGCTGTATGGAGGGAATTATGTTTTTCATGTTTAATTAAACTCCATTTTATTAATTGCTTCCGTTGTGTGTGTGTGTGTGTGTGTACAGGTACGTCTGTGTATCTAATACATCCTAACACAGCATAATACATGCTCACTGCATTCTCATCTTAAACATGTTTTTGTTAATTGACTTGCCCTCAAACTTCAAAGTTTAAATATGAGCTATGAGTTTCGGTTCTGTGACACAGTCAAAATTGGTCACAGAGAGCATCCAAAGAGAGTCATTGGTCTATCAGTATTTCCAGTCTACCTGTCACTGCAATAAGTAGGCACTAATTATGAAGGTTAGGAGAAGCATCTATACTATTCCACTTGGATCATCTGTGCTACCCACCTTAATGACTTGTTAAGTTTCTATGTATCATTAAAATGTCACATTATTTATAGATATTTTCAGTCGGTTATTTTTCCTTTAATATTTTTATTTTTTAATAGCTGATGAAGGAAACACCAGTGATATTTTAATTACATTTTTAAAATAAGTTAATATATTTTTGAGAGACTAGTGTCTGATCTGTGTTATCAATATATATATTTGGGCCATTTATTTTGTCTATCTGCATCCAGCACCCTTTCAGGGTGCCAAGTCTAGATAGGAGAGTTTGTTCAACATCATTTATGTTTTATAGAATCTGGCACTTTGCAGCTCTATACCTGACCACAATGAGTGACACTGATAAAGCCTGATACAATGTGTCCCTTATGTGTGGCAGCTTCTCCTATTTTTAGTTTTATTTCTGCATATTTCCTAGTTAATTATCACATCTGTTTTGGTACAGCAAAGAACTGGAAAATGAGATTGTTTAGACACCCTCAAATCCACATATGCAAGGCTCATTTTTATTTAAATCTATTGCATGCCTTTAAATAATCCTTGTTTATGACAGAAGCTGATTTTTTATTATTTTTGACAGCCAAACATTGCTACAGAGAGGTGTTTCTTCAGACAGCTACTAAGATTAAGTAGCAAGTGTTATTTTCATTGGGAAAGCTTCAGCTCATACAGTCATTTTACATTCTAGCTGAGTATATTTCCTAAAGATATGATCTCAGTACAGAATTAAACAAACTGCTGAATGTCTGCCATGAGGGCTGATTCAATTTCTGCTTTTTTTCAGCTTTGGGTTTTGAATTCCTGGGCATTGCTATATTAGGTAGCTGATAAAATATTAAAAAAAATATTTTAATAATAATCAAGCTGTGCTACTTGCAAAGGTAAAAACATGTTAAATACTTCCATGTAAAAACTTATGGAAAAACTTGTGTTCTTTTACCTGTGATGTCTTGAAATTAGGAAATTATTGTCTGAATTGCTAGAGAATAACTGATCTGGAAAACATGGGTATTTTCAGTTACAGCTTATCCAGATGGTTTCATGAGACTGTAGACACCACAATTCTCGAGCGAGAGCATCTTTTTGATGTCATGTAAAACTGAAGGCAGAGCTACCATCGATTTCAATGGGAGCACAGCTCTGCTCCTGCAGTGCCATGATCATGTCTGAGGCTGGACATCCTGTGGAGAGGGATAAGCTGATTGAGCTGCTTATACATTGCTTGTTAGTAAGGTGTTCATGTGTAAAAGGTTAAATTTAATTGGAGAGTTGTTTCCTTTCTTTTGGTAACTTCAAAGGTGAGTTTGGATGTGCCTTTTTTTCTTTTCCACTCCTCTGTAACCTTGGTCCACCCTTTTCCAAAGTATCTCAGTAGTTTTCCAGAAGAGGTTCAGTGTGGCCAGTGTACATATCACAGGAAAAGATGCTATGCCACTTCACAGCCTCATTTCCTCATTTCCATTTTTTAAATTTTATTTATGTATTTCTTCTTCTCTGTATACATAAAACTTATTATTTTCATGTTTCTTGAAATGAATGTTGCCACTGCTGATATTACATTACAAATATGTGGGGTATACATTTGCACTGCTCAGTACTGAATGCTATACTTGAAAAATGGTCATGCTTGCTCTCCAGTCTTCTGTTGACGTGGTAGCATTGCTCATAAACCAAGGCCCAAAGACAGTGACGTGAGAAATTTACGATCATCTCCTCATGACACCAGCGTTTGGATTCAGGCACTCTGAAAATGCACTTCCTTGTGCTCTCCCTATTGGCAGAACACAATTCTGCATTGTGGGTTTGTTGGGGTTTTTTGGGATTTTTTTCTCACCTTTTTTCTCCTTTCATTGAATGAAAGCCCCATAATCCTCTTACACTGATATTTCATCTTGAGCATTTAGTGAAACTGTTCTTCCCCATAGTGAAGGAGACAATTTTGAGTGCACACAACATAGTTTGGTGCAGCAGACATTGCAAAAATGTCAAGGTGAAAGACATTGATCTGAACTCCGAGAGTGGATTTTTCCTCAGCATCTGAGGAAGAGTAACTCGTCTGTTTAACATGATGACACAGAGCCACTAGAGCTACAAGAGCAATAGACTGATCAGCTGCAACACTGTCCAAAGTACAGAACAGAAACTAAAAGAACTAGCAAAACAATGTACAGCCCAGGTGCCTTCACATGAATATTAAGGCACAATAACTAAACATAGAACTGAATTTACCAAGTGCTTCCAAATACAAGAAGAACATATGGATTTTGTCTGTTCAGCTCTTCATGGTAAGAACTGTGTTTTCTGAAAGGTTGTTATTGACTTTACCACAGAATAATCACTCTGTCCTCTGTAGATAAAGTATTGTCTGTAGGTCTTACTTTTCCTGGCAAGAAATATGACAAAGGAAACTCATTTCACTGCATGTTATTCCGGATGCAAGAGTTTAGGCAAATCACACAGTCAACCCATTATTTACATTTCTGCTGTTGTGGTGGGTTAACCTGGGCTGGACACCAGGTGCCCACCCAGCTGCTCTGTCAGTCCCCTCCTCAGCAGGACAAGGGGGAAGAAAATAAGATGGAAAAAAACCCTTATGGGTCAAGACTAAGGCAGTTTGATAAACCAAAAAGCCAAGACCACATGCACAAGCAAAGGAAAACAAAAGATTATATTCTCTACTTCCCATCAGCAAGCGATGTCTGACCACTTCCCAGGAAGCATGTATGTGTAGCAGTTGGTCCAGGAGACAAATGTCATATTAATGAATCCTGCCCATCCCTGGGACCCTGAGCTTACTGGGGGAAAAGTTCGGGAGACAGCCTTGATGCTGTGTGAGCACTGCAGTAGCCAAAACACTATCAAGACCTTTCTAGCTACCAATGCAACACTCAGCACTATGAGGGCTGCTATGGGGAAAATTAACTCCATCCCAGACAGAGCCAATACAGCTGTCAAAGACATGGATACATTTCCTACTTTTTTTTTTTTTCTTTGAACCTAATTACACATGTAGCAGTGCCACGACACTCAATCTATGATTGTATTAACATATTTTTTCTTAATCTAGTGCCATAAAACTGAAGTAGAATATGCAGTGATTTTACGTTTGTATGCAAGCATTCAGCCTGGGGCCTCAATTATATCCCTGCTGTTAAATCCCTAATGACTTGAACTACCTGTGTTACTTGATTTGATCTTGAAGGAGACATTCCCAACACAGTCATGTTTTTATGCTATAGTTTCAGGTTATATGTTGGTGATGGTCCTGAACTGATCAAGTTTACCAGGATAAGTCTCTACCTAATGTGACTATGAAGGTGGCCATACCACTATGTCACAGAAACCTGTTTGACACTAGCTCCCATTCTGGAGATGGTGAAAGGGATGGAGATTAGAATCACCTCCAGCATCTCAGTAGATTGATGCTTTTGCTCTAACCGCCCTTCTAATTTGTGTTAAATTTCTCACAAATCTTTCACATTGTTCAAATCTCTCACATGAGCAAATTTATTTTCTCTTCACATTGCTCCATGAGGTTTATTGAAGTCCAGGGAGGATTACAAGACAAGTAAACTCCAAGTGATATATACCAGCTTGGAATGAGGCAAACTACAGGTCTTGTTTGTGCTCATCTAGCTGCAGGCAGTACATGAAGCTCAGGTGATCTGAAATCCCATTTTTATATTCCCTGTGCCATTTCTTTAGCCTCAGAGGTTTCCACCGTACAGTTGAAGCCCTCAGATTTTTTTGATGATGTCAACTTACCTCTGCATTTACACCTATTTTATTTTTTTTTGCCTTTGCAAATGTGACAAAGTAGTTTGAAAAAAAGGAATTTGTCAGGGTTTTGCAGTTTATCTGTGTTCAGAAGTAGTCAGAATTGATTCTCCTCTCCCTCCCATTCTCAACCTTGTTCTTTTAAGTTCCTTGTGTTTAACATACAGCATTACCCTCTTGGAAAGAAAGTTCCATTTCTTTCAATGTGACACCTTTTTCTTCTTCTTGAATTGCTGAGTCTTCGTATTTCTTGAGAGACATTATTTTTAAGTGCATTACTATATTGTTAAACTTTACCAGGATGCCAATTTAGGGTACAATTTGAAGTCTATTTTAAAATTTTCATTTAACTCATTGTTACACTAATGTGTTAAGGTGTGAGTTACATAATGTTTTAACTCTTTTTTAGTCAGAATTCATGGCTGTAAGTCTGAGTCTTATTCTGAGCCTGGGTAATACCCAGGTGTGTTAGGAATCTATGTATTTGTGTGTGTTCCCTCTGCAAATATTTTTTTCCTGTCTTCGTTTACTTAAATTCTCACTGAATGTGAGATTCAAATATTTTTCTTTATTTTTTGAGCTCAATTTGTGTGCTTACCACCACTTAAAGCATTGAGAAAGAACTGTTGATTGTTCTGAGTTTCTTTACAGCATAGATAATCTGACTAAAGAAGGTTTTGTTTTTGCTTCCTTTGCCGTTTATCTTATTTATGGAATTTTCAGCGTCCTCTTCAGCAACTCTCTTAGGACATCAACCATGAAGTACATCAGCTAATGCACTGATTGTGGGGTGCTTTTTCACCAGAAATCTCAGGGAAAAGAGCTTTGGGTTTTTGTTTGTCTAGGAGACTATGAACAGAGTAGAAGAAAAGATTTGGGTTAGATCAACACACCTCCACTGACTCCCAGGTTTTGCAGTGGCTGAACAGCTCCAGTACTTGTTCAATTCATTTTTTATATTAACTTCAAACTATATAATCATTTGATTTAGCATAGATCTGGTAACAAGGATATATTAAAAAAAAAAATACAAAACAAGTTTGGTCTATGAAAGAATACAAAGCATGTCACAGACCTGCTGCCTCATTTCTTGGTGACCCTGATTCGAAAGCCCCTGAAGACTGCCAGGCAAGGTGGCTCATTGCC
>NW_010128944.1:0-1169 GCF_000699245.1 Pterocles gutturalis | reverse complement strand
TTTTCCAAATACTCTGGATTTGATAAATGCAGACAAAAGTTTACAATGAAAAGTGAATTGTTCACAGTGCTTCCTGTACTCTGTGGAAAAAGAGCATATTATCTTCAAAATATGTGTGAACATGTGATTTGCCTCAGATATTTTAAAACAGTCTATAGTGTCAAGTTAGCCCTCTGTCTCATACTTTCATGAATGATAACAACAAAACATTTGTCTTGGGTTTTCTCTCAGATTTGTTTGACCTTTTCACACCATAGATGCTTTCACTCTGAAAAATCTTCCTGCTTTCCCTTATTTCTTGCTGAAATAATGAAGTATTTCAGTAAACCACTGGAACGTAGTTAACCATTTTGTTAGTGAAGTAAGGTATTTTCAATGAACAATAGCGTATTTGTTAACCCAATTAGTTGTTGTTTTTTTTAAAAAATTAAACAGATGTGATTTCTTTCTTATGTGGGATAAATGTTTTGGGAAAACACATTGTCTCTTCTAGATTTCTGTTGGCCAGATTTAATAATATTAGCTGAACCCTATCCTGAGGATCTGGAAAAAAGTGAATCCCAATGAACAAAGATGAGGACTAATGCTCTTTTGCTTAAGCCAGCACTCTCACTGCAAACTGCTGATTTAGAAAAAAGGAAAAAAAAATACCGCTAATATTTGCATGAACTGTGATAAACTGGAGATGCCACAGATCTGTGAGATTTCTTTTGGAGAAGCAATAAAGAAGCAATAACCTCTTACTGATTACTAGAGTTGACAGCACCATGATTTTTTATCTGTATGTAAGACAAGAGGGAATTAGTTCATTTTTGTCCATTGTTAATGTTTGTATTTTACAATGAAGGCAAAACTCTTTATTAACCTCCATACTTCTACATATTTTGCAATATATTAAGTTAAATACAACTCAATTTCAAAATGTGAACTAATGATGGGAGCAAAAAAAAAATAAAATAGTAAAAACCAGCACTTAACTAAGTTATTTTCATTGCATTTACCTTCATTTAATCATAACATTACATCCCTGCTGCGGGACCTACATTGCCATATACCATTGCACGCATGCTTACAAATGCTCTCTCATGTACACCGTTCATAAAATTCTAAACTAAAATACAGTGCATTTTGGAAAAAAAATATATTTGAAGTCTTTAATCACAAGGTAA
>NW_010128943.1:1213-1533 GCF_000699245.1 Pterocles gutturalis | reverse complement strand
GACACTGTGGAGACCAGCGCCTGCCTTGGGCACCAGCACCTGCTGGGGGCACAGGGAGAGCAGTGCTGCCCGGCCGTGGTGTCCCTGGGGACATCCCCAGCCCTGTGCCGATGCCAACCCTCTGGCCGGGCACCAGCCAAGAGCAGTGGAGATGTTCCCTTATCGGCAGCATCAGGGCTTCACTGTCATTACCACGGCAATTATCATCTCATTTGGAGTCTTTAGCTGCCATAATCTGTCTCTTGCACTGATTTATTCCGCAGGCCTCTTCCCAAGCCGTGCAGGAGGGAAGGAGACATCAATAAGGAGGCAACGAGCTC
>NW_010128943.1:0-1166 GCF_000699245.1 Pterocles gutturalis | reverse complement strand
GTGGCTGGAGCATCCTCCTGGCGAGAGCAGGGCTGGCCCCACAGCACCACGTGGCTGGAACCAAACTGAAACCCACCACCTCCCAGCACTGGTTGGGAGCCAAGTCCCCCAAACCTGACGCGTGTTTATTATTTCAGCTGCTGCTGGCAGGAGGACACACGGGGCCAAACTGGCCGCACACGCAGGCAGGCTGGGAAGCGGAGGAAGATGTTAATCCTCCCAGGATGGGGACAGACAGTGGGACACCGAAGCCACAGCTTCCTTGTCTTTCTCATGTCTCCAGACTGGGCAGTTGCTTGGAGTTGGTTCCCTCTCCGTTTGCTTCAGCGTGTACCTCCTGTGACTCCGCCAGCCACCACGAGCTGCAACGAGACTTTTCTCACCTGAGTTTGCTGACTGCCAGCTCGCACTCCCTGCTCCCAGCTTTCCCATTTCCCTGGGCTATGGGCAGCTCTCGCCTCCTCTTTCACTTTGCCTTGCAACTGGGACACGCGGGGCTTTTCCAGACAACAGTTTGGTGGCAGTCACACGCCATGCAGAGGTCCCCAGGTGCTGTGAGCTGCCCTGGAGGAGAGGCAGAGTGACGGGATGGGGACGGCAGGACAGCTCCAGGTGACTGCCAGCCCTGAGCGGGCTCACACCATAGCCAAAGCTGCTCCGGGGCTGCTGCATGCAGGAGGGACTCTGTGCCCAGCATGGCCTTGCAAGACAAACCCAGCATTGCAGCAGTCACAGTGCCCATCCCTGATCCCACCCACACCCCATGTCTGTGGTGGGGTGCCTGGGCCAGGTGTGGGGTCAGTGGGAAGCCACCGGCTAAGCCCCCATAGCATGGCTGAGCCCAACTGCAGGGCACAGCAGCGCCACACAGGCAGGGTGGCAGAGGTGCCACCAGACAGGCGCGGGGGTCCCACCAGCACTTGCGGCTCCGTCCCAGTCCAGCAACACAGCACCAGTCCCACCCCTGCACCCACCACAGCTCAACCTGCCTAATGGAATCCATTTATATGCAAAATCCCCAGAAAAAAGCAGTAATTAATGAAGTCCCCTTCATTACCATTATGCAAATGCGATTAATTTCAGCTGTTATGAATATGCAAATATTACAATTATGATCTAATTGCCAAAGTGTGTAGGGGAGCAGGCAGAATATCAAGTCTCAGCCC
>NW_010128942.1:35217-42994 GCF_000699245.1 Pterocles gutturalis | reverse complement strand
AAGAAGCAGTCCTTGAATACTAACCAACTGTCTTGGGCGCCTTTACCTTCAGGTACCCTGTCCCATGGTATTTCCCCTAGCAATTGCTTGAAAAGGCCAAAGTTGGCCCTACTGAAGTCCAGCGTTGCTGTTCTGCTCTGTATTCTATTACGGCCACATGAGATCCTGAAGTCCACCACCTCATGGTCACTGCAACCAAGGCTGCCCTCAACCTTCACCTCTTCAACCAGACCCTCCTTATTCGTGAGAATAAGATCTAGCAGCGCTCCTCTCCTAGTCGGCTCATCCACCGTTTCCATTCAGCACAGACTTACTCAAAACCTACTGGTGAGCATTTTGTGCAGGTTTGTCCCGTCATTTATCCACAGAGGATGAGCTGTTGCAGACCCTGACCACAAAATTCTGGCTCTTCACATCCAGCTGATGCAGTCTGTAGGTCAGGATCTCAAGGTCCTCTCTTTGGTTTGTTGATGTTGTTGTTTCCTTTTTTTTTTTTTATTTAGGGACTTTAGCTGAACAGAACAGAGAATGAGTAAAAGATCTAGTTTAATTGTGTGTAGAACTAAAACTATTATGTAACTGAGAATTTGCAAGTGCAAAGAAAATCTGTTTGTCACCAGACTATGATTTAGGCTTCATTGGGTTGCTGCTCACAGTGTCAATGGAATCCAGAGTCCTCTGTAATCATTATACATTGCCTCTGAGCTCAGCCTGCTAGCTAGGTCCTACTGATTATTGAAGTCCTTGGAAGAATATTCTCCATCCAAAGCAGAAAAGCATGCATTCTTCTCAAAAATCATCTGTCTTTGATAGGTCTTTTCAATGTCTTCTTCCACCTTCTTCCCCACCACCTACCAATCTGGAGTGATAGGCACACAGGAATATCCATAGGAACCTAGAGTCTAGGAATTAAATTCAATGTCCCTTTGAATTCTATCTCATTTGCAGACCCAGCAGAATAACTGATTGTTCTATTTTTCAAAAATCTCTGTACCTGCTTACAGTCTATCCTTCCTTTCTTTAGGCTTTTTCTTCTTGGATGTCTTTTATTCTGATTTTGTACATGGATGACAAAGTGAAGGTAAGACAACAGTATAGACCTGACTCTATGGTTTAATTTTAATAATTTTAATTTTAATAATCCTAGCTGGACCCAGTGACAATGAAGCCACGGGTATGCATGAACAGTTGAAGTGCAGACTATCAAGGGAATCCGAGTACATGCTTTCATTAGCACATGCTGAAGTTCACACCATTGTTTCTGCTATCTGAATATACATTAAAAAGTCATCTGCCAAAGTCTATTAAGATTCTTGAATCCATTTCACTTTATCAGCATGAACATTTGGATAGCCCTTTTTATTGCTTACAGAAAAAATACTTTTTGACTTAAAGCCAATTAAAACTTATAGCCATTCTTTTTTTTTTAATAAATGAAAACATACTGTAACACCACAGTGGCCAGCTCCCGCCTTCCTTCTCCAGGTAAAAGACTTATCAACTTTAGCAATACTTCGTCTGAATAAAGGTTAAGCAAAGTTTGCTGGAAGCTCTGCCAAGTAGATTATGGGCAGTTTTCATTTTCTCCTACCTAGTATAGTTTTTCCTCCATGCATTTAAGAAAACCCAAAAACCAAAAAAAAACACCCCCCCCCCAAACCCCCAAAACCAAAAGAAACTTCTAAGAATAAAGGCATAGATCTCAATCTCTATTAATAATAAAGGACTATGCTTAAATCATTTCTCAAAACATCTTGGACTGAAAATTTTCAAATTACATTATGATCTTCAAATACAAGTCAGTCTTTATGCAGCGAAGGAGTCACTACAGTGACACTACAGCAGGGAGTTACTACTTGTCCTCTGAATGCAGAGGTATGTGTCTGGATACACCTGCTTGAGAAGCCTGCACAAGAAGACCATGAACAAGTGAATAAATTTGAGATGCCTCATGCAATACACACTAGTGCTTTTTGTTGTAAAACTAAAGGACATCTGAGTCATTGCAGTCTTAGAATGTAATGCCAGACAAATGAGAACCAGACCACAAACAATGAAGCCAAGCACATCATTATAGGTTGAGTAATGTGAACGACTTACATAAACTATGGCTGAAACTGAGGATTTAGCAAAAGACCATCACCCTTAATTGCATCAAGGACAATTAAAAGCTTGTTACTCTGCAAAGTGTCCATCAGGAATAAGAATCTCATCCATCTAAGTCATAAATACTTAAGGAGGGCAATTTTGCATTTTAATGGAACTGTTTTCCTTTGTCTTACCTTTCTTCCTATGTTATGAATTGTCTTTCATTTATCCACTCTTTTCACCAAAATGAGGAAATAATTGCACTTTGTCTTCACCTAGTTTCCATTTCCAGCAAGAGTTTTTCAGCTCAGGATCTTTAATGAAATCCTCTGTTTCTCTGAAGACCTTTCTTGTTTTACTGTCAATGCTCTCTCAGGAGCTCAGTGTTAGGTTCCTCCTTTTCTGATCCGTTGGTTCCACATAACAATAATCCAGGTGATCCTAACACTCTCTTGAAAAAACAAGTGTTATTGGTAGTTGTAAGGTCCACAGGACTTGTGATAACTTTGTTTCTACTCTTCATTTAAAAAAGATAAAAAGCACTCGTCAACCAGATCCTGTCAATGCTAGCTAACATCACCACTAGGCATTTGCTGTCTGCACTGGATGAAATAATTCACTAAGAAGCACCATTTATAGGATGCACGCCCAGATGATGAAATAAACCACAGATTATCAAAGGCTTTAAGGGTTTTAGAAGACTCTGGATGAGACTGTGAAGAGAGGAGGCATCAAACTGAGAACAAAACTTAAGTCCTGCAAGACAATGTTGTAACATGTCCAGTGTGTTGTCACACAGTCACATTAAGAAACTCTCACTTCTTAAGTCGCCTCAAAGACCATGGAAATTCTCTGGTGGCAGGAGGTAGTAGACAATGAAGTCCTACCAAGAACAAATGCACCAGGGATTTCTGTAATGTACATTTGAAGTGGTTGGCCATGTGATCTAAATGTGTGGAGGCAGATTATCCCGTAAGACACTGAAGTGTTGTAAACACTCTTGTGGGAATCAGCTTAGGGGTTATAAAGATTCTCTAGAAATAATCCTAAAAAATGTGAAAAGTCCACTGATTTATGAGCTCATGATGCTCCCAACAACAACAACAAAAAATGGCAGAAGATGATTTACGGGGGTATAAGTACATCTGAAACAACTAGTGTCCAGCAAGTCAAAGAAAATAGAATTTTTTTTTTCTTTAAGAAAGAGCTACACTAAATTAAATCTGACAATTGTGTGGTGAAAACATTCCTTGGATTTCATAATCACAGGAGAACTCATCATCAGAATTAATATTGAGAGGAGTTTGTTTGCTGCCATCATGGATAATAAGCAGAACAGAACAAACAGTCTCTAAGCAGTAGCTAGTTCAACTTTTTACAGCTCAGGTTTTCCAGTCACAATTTTTAATACCTTAAGAAGCAGCAACAAATCTGATCTCACTTCTGAATTGTCCTCCTAACAGAGTTTCTCACAACAGGCACCACAGCATGCGAGTGGGAGAAAAGACATAGGGATTTGTTGGCATCCGCTAAAAATATATCTGTTGGAAGTGACATGTTTTTACAGACATTTTGCAGCAGCTATTTTTCTATAATATCCTTGACACCTGCTTTATCATAGTCTAACTACTTGATTTCAGGTATGAGAAGAGAGTTCAGAACATGGCTTATTCTTTGACATAAAGCAGAAGCTCTTACCTAGGTCAGGGAGACTGCAGTCCAACTGGAAGAAAAAGCAGGAGGCTTAAAACCATTTTACTCTAATTGACAGACAGACTGATGATAAGCTTAGAAGCTAAAAGCCTATATATGTGTGATTGCCACTGAGATATTTGTGAAGCCTTCTTATCCAGCAGTAGCAGTGCTTCTCTACATTAAATCATCAGATGGATGTTAATACTAACTTGACTGAAGAACACTAGGATGAACAACTGTGTGTAAGTAGCTCTTGACAAAACACGTCTTGATAAGTCCTGATAGATTAAATAAGCTGCTGAGAGCTTCTGCTCCAGGGAATTTTGACAAACTAGGCATTTGCTCTCCTTTTGCAGCTGGTTCATAATAACATCTGGTACAGTATGTTTTCTTTGGGTTCCCACAGAGAGAAGATTTGATACTATTGATTCATCTCCCTGCGTTCCAGACATAACACAAACTGAAATATTAGAAAGTAGAAAAGGAAATGTATAAATTTTTTTAAGTTGACGTAGCAAAGCATTTTGTTTTCTATGAGTGTCCCTTGAACTACTTGAGAAGCCAGATATTCTTTTAAATCTCACAAAAATAAACTTTGAGTTTAAATTAAAATTCCAACAAGGATCTACTTATATCAATTCTGATTTCACTCATTTTCCAAAAATTACAGACATATAAAACTTTATGTTTTAATTGCTAGTTGCTGTTTCAGAGATGGATAACACTGAACTGCTTTTCCAATTCAATTGTCAATGCAATACTGGAAACTAATAATGATGGCAATTTGTTATCCAATGTAATGAATTTGTCTGGATATTCAACAACCTGCAATTCTGATCCCTTCAACTGTTCCTTGGCAGTGAAGTGTTGCAAAGAGCTAATGAGAATCAAAACACCTACCAGGGTACCTCTGTATCCTGAACAGACACCAAAGGTCTCTGAATTAAATAAAATGAAAAAGTGAGTCTTGGCTGTACTGAGTTGACAATCACATATATCATGATTTTTTCCAAGAGTTTTATTTTGTTTTTATTTTTTATATTGGCTTACATCATACCCTTTTCTTATCATTCTGTTCTGTGTCCCTTTGTCATACTGGGCCCTTACAGTTCAATTCCTAGAAATATAGATAGGTTCTAGATCAGGTATAAGCATAGAATCTTGCTGTCAAATCTGTCAAAGCACAGAGCCAGAATATATGGTCTAGACTTGTGTTTTTATGCTAGTTGTGGAAAGACAGAATATTTGGCATAAACCCCATGGGTAATGAGTTAATTAAGCAATATTTCTGGCATTCACTTGACGTACTCCATGACTTTATAATGCAATGACACTTAGTGACTCATGGCTGCAGGATCTTTTATCTAGAACTAGGAGCCTTCAAATTGAATTTCATTGTATCATTAAACAGCAACCAAAACTGTGCCTTCAAATGTCCATTGCCATGTAAAGATTAAATATTTGTAGATTTACAAATGAATTTTGTAAGTACATCTCATCTAACCTAAAGGTTTCACTGAGATTTCCAACATTAATCCCGACTTTGTAAGTATGACATAAATGTCAAAACATGGTTGCAACTACATATACATTGTCAAGTGGAAAGCATTCAGGACTAGATTTTTAACACCACCGCTTATTGTTCAAAATATTTGCCACTCAGCAAATTCCCTTAAGTGTCTCAAAATAGGAACTAAGTTCATTCTAAAGCTACTTACTGACCCTGAAGCAGGAAGTGAGGGACTGGGACTATCCTTTACTGCCAAGATAAAATACCTCATAATTCAGGAACCTCTTCTAATGAACTGATATCAGCTTCAAATTTGCTCATAGAAAGCAGGGACACTGGTCAAAGTATTGTATATTTTGGAAAGAACTTCAGTGCCTGGAGGACTAAGTATGCATTGTGCTTGAGCAACCTTTTGAATCAAAACATTAGTTTTATCTCTGTTTTAGAATTCTGTGAGGTGGAAAATAACCTCTGTTCCTATTAAATGAAAAATTAATTTTTTTTTTTAATCTATCTGGGTTGTGATCTTTTTCATTCTCATTCCTCCATTTTGCTTGTGCATTTTTTTCTGGTATTCAGCGTCAAAACTTTTACTGGAAACTGATAGAAAATATCTGTTTAGTTCTGGAGCTGTTACACAGATCTCTCCCTCTCCCTCTCCCTCTCCCTCTCCCTCTTTTTTTTTCTGCCTCGCCTCCTCCCTCCCCCTCCCCTTCCCCTTTTCCCTCTCCCTCTCCCTCTCCCTTTCCTGTATTCATATCAGTTCTACCCCTCTGTTTTTATTTCCTTTTTGTTTAGGTGGCTAGAGTACTTTCTCTGATTTGTATTATTCTTCTATAAAATAGCTTGTGGACTTTTGATCTGTCTTGCCTTATCTTTAAAATTTCTGAATTTTGAGCTTATTTTAGCAAGTCTTTCCTCCCACCCTGGCCCCTTTCCTGCAAGCAGATATCCTTTTTCAGCTCTTTATTCACTGGATCACATCTGAACACCACTTCCTTTAAATTTATTGTTCTAACTGTTTGTAATGCAAAACATTAATATTGTTTTTGTTGTGTTTGTTTCGAAAAAACTTGAGATCTCCTATACAGTTCCTTATCCTTGTAGTACATTTGACTTCATTAACTAGCTCCCAGAGTTTCTTAGTTCACTTATCAGAAACTGAGAGACTGCATTGCATATCTGCTTTTGTTTGTCCTTCAATTTAAAGTAAGGCAGTTCATGATCACTTGTTCTTTTTTCATGGCCAACTGTTTTGTGATAGTTTTTACTATTTGCCCAACCAAAGTCTAAAAGACCCTCACCTCTCATGGGTTCTGTTGATTGTCAGGTGAGAGCTACCCCATCCAGGGCTAACAAGATAGACTGGATATCCGACGTCTCCCATAACAGCACAAATTTGCAGTAATATTTGTCTCAAACAAAATTACCAAGATCTTTGTTTATATCCAAATCTAATCTAAAGGATTCACAAAGATTTCCAACATTAATCCCAACAGATTTGCACCATCATTCTTTGTCAGAGACTGATTTTTAAACTTGATTAGATTTACTTTTTGTTTTATTAGTTCTTATTCACTGTGTCTGTCATCACTAGTGTTCAGTTTGGCACCTTCATCCTTACGTTTGTCAGTTCCCTTAAATCCTACACCTATGCTCCAGGTACAGTAGCTGTTTGTTAATTCTGCCATCTCTGGTTTCATATCCTGGACGAGGAGCTCTTCATCCTTTTTTCCCCCAGGTTCCTTCTGTTCATACAAAAAAGGTTTCACCTGTGTTTTATGAATCACGCCTAGAATTTCCTGAGAGCAAGTATCCCACACACATTTATTGTACACAGGCTTGGCTTCTAGTTTCATTTAAAAAAAATAAAAAAAACAGGTTTTTGTCCCATTCTCCAAATACCCGCAGAGAATAAGCTTATATTTTTTGGTCTGCAGGCATAGCACAAAATCAAACATTCTAGGAGTATAGTCAGCCCTGTGACAATGATTGCAGTAGGAATAAACTTCATGTGTTACTCAACATTTTTATTGAAATAACATAGGATTATTCCTTATAGTGCTAATTAAAATTAAAGCAGGACTGAGAAACAGTCAAAATTTTGTCCCAAGTCACAAAATCCCTCAAAAATTATTCTTATCTCTGAAGCTGGTTTTGTTTTGTTTTGTTTTGTTTTGTTTTGTTTTTTGCTGTTGTTGTTACAAAATTAAACATAAGTACTGGTCTGTATTTTCTGGACAATCAGGAAGCCTGGAAAGGTCAGCCCAGTTAGCAACTGGCAAAGCAGGGAAGCTCTGTTGTAAAGGAGCTGAACGCAGCACCTTGAGTGCCTTGCTCTGAGGCTGGCAACCTCCTAGGCTCTCCAGACTCACTGCTGGAAGTCTTTATTTCTTAGCACTTTCAGTTTTCACAAAACAGTTTGCAGAGTCAGAATTTACCATTTTCATCTTAAGAATTGTGATTTTTAAAAATGAACGTACA